>NC_084583.2:9415000-9462500 GCF_033978685.3 Nerophis lumbriciformis
TCGACAATTAAGAGGCAATTTTCAAATATGAAAGGTCGCAATAATAAAATATAAGAATACAGTTGCAGTTTCAACTTTGATGGGAATATAGTTTAAATATAACAAAAAGTCAGGAAACATATTTATTTTCATCATAATAAATATGGAATGATATGAGAAAAGAAATGTGTATGTTTGAAAAAACAATACATCTGCAATATCATGACAATTAAGAGACTATTTTATGGGAAAACATTTAAAAATAATAATGTAATGTGTACATAAAACTGCAGTCATACCAGAAAAATAAACAGAATTGTTTTACTAAAATTAGGTTTTATGATTAAAAAAAAAAAAAAAAAAAAATAGAATTAGGTTGAATAGTTAAAGCTCTTATTGTCAAATAGTCTAGATTTGAAGAATAAAATCTTGTTTTTTATTAAAATCCTGCATTGTGACGTCATGAGATGTTTTTTTGTCTCAAACTAAGTTGTCATGACAACAATTAGGAGGCCATTTTCACACCAAAAAAGATTACATTAATTAGAAAATGATTAGGATGCAATCCAACATGAAAATAGAAATGCTAAAATACATTAGCTTAAGTAAAAACACATTGTATGAAAATGTATTTTTATGGGATATTTTTAATGAAAATAAATGCAATTAAAAATAAAGTAATTTCACTCAAAGTTGCATTATTAAAAAATTTAATAGGACTTTTTCCAAGTTACTTTATACAATTTTGACAGAAAAATAGTGACTTTCATTCAAAATCTTTAAACGCAATTTTCTAACCCATGTCATGCTAATGAGGTGAATTAAACCTGCTCTGCAGGGGACACCAGAAAGAGGAAGAACATGATTGGCTACAAAAAGTAAAAAAAAAAAAAAAAAGTCAAACAAACTGGTCATGTTGATGATGACCTCCTGGATGCTGACACTGCCAACTAGTGGCCTGGCATGCAAACTACAATGTCCAGGCTTTGGCTTTGCAAACAAACAAACAAGAAAAGACTTGTTTTCATAACGTTGTTGTTTCATCACACAGCGTCCCGGATGTGCAATTAACACATGATTGAGGAAGAATCATCACACCACTGAGTGTGTGTGTATGTGTGTGATTGTCTGTGTGTGTGTGTGTGTGTGTGTGAGTACACCACAGAGAATTAAGACCTTATGATGTTTGTGTGACTGAGAGCTGTGTTTAATAATAGACACTGTAGGTAGATCACTGCAAGTCTGTGTAAGAAATAAGACTGACTTATTTACAACATCATCTACACTACATTTGACATTACTCTATATTTGTTCTAATATTTTTTGGCATAAAATGATTTTATTAAAAAATATGGCCCTTTAAGCATGTGTATTCACAAATTAATTTTACAGTTTGATCAAAATAAGTGTGACTTTCAAGTTGTGTGTGTGTGTGTACGTGTATTTCTATCCTTCTTGAGACATGAAGAAGGAAAAGTCATAAATCATTGTCCCAATAACATTGCATCTAATAGAGAGCCAAATACTAGAGTCCGTGAACATTGCTCCAAAGTCATTTTTTTTGTTGATTTAATGTACATACAAAGGTAAACATTGACAGGTGCAAAGGCAGCAATATATGATCAAACATATGTTTCTGTAATATTGCAGTATTTTCTCGTAAAGTGATTACTTTTTTATGTAAAATTATTACTTTTTAATGCAAAATTCTGACTTTCATCAGAATATTGCTCATTGAGTAAAATTTTTACTTTAGTCATAATTTTGCAAGTAAAATTCTGATTATTATTATAATATTGCCAAAAAATGTTAAGTTTTCTTACAAAATTGTGACTTTTGTCGAGTAAAATTACGACTCTTTTCATAAAATTGCCAACATTTTAAGCTTTTCTTGTAAAATTGCGACTGTTATTGAGTAAAATTCCAACTTTTATCATAATATTGCACAGATGTTCAGTTTTTCTTGTCAAATTTTGACTTGCGTTGAGTAAAATGAGGACTTTTATTATAATACTGCCAAAATTCTAAGTTTTTATTTTGAAATTGTGACCTTTTTCTTGTGAAATTCCAACAAATTTTTCACAGTAGGCTTTTTTATATTTGCATAGTATGTATATATTATTAATGTTGTAAATACACTTCTTTATATATCTAGAAAGGGTGGTCCTAAAGAGGGAGGCATTATTTGGAGGTCTCAAGAAGGTAACGAATACAAGAATATATGTGTGTGTGTGTGTGTGTTCTTGTATTTCTATCCTTCTTGAGACATGAAGAAGGAAAATTACCTTCCATATGAGGAGGTGTGAACAAGTGATGACACAAATCATGGTCCCAATATGGAAAGCCACTGCATCTAATAGAGAGCCAAATACTAGAGTCCGTGAACATTGCTCCAAAGTCAGGATTTTTTTTGTTGATTTAATGTGCATACAAAAGTAAACATTGACAGGTGCAAAGGCAGCAATATATGATCAAACAAGACGGAAGCTAAAGAAGGACTTCCCTATTCATCCCCGAAAAAAATGCCAGGTGAACAGCTGATTTTACGACTTCCGGTGCTGACGTAAGACAACCCATATGTGACCATAGGATGAACTAATACACTACACTACTAAGACTACAGTGGCCACTAACAGTTAGCTTCTACAGCTGGGTTGCCCAAAGTGCGGCACAGGGGCCATCTGTGGTCCGTGACTCCTTTGTCGTCGGCCTTAAGCACATTACAAAAAACAAAAAATAGAAATCTCATTTGCACCCCTGGTGGTGAAATCTATCAAAATGTGGGTAGTTCCAAAAAGGAGGGATTTTTCAAATTGACTGTGTGTTGGTTTTAAAAGTGCTCCCCCTCTGGTCAACATATGAAATAACAAGTGTGTGTAAGAAATTGAAATGCGCCTCCTTTGGCCAAAATGTATTAAAAAAAAAAAAAAAAGTATATGGATACATACTGTAATAACTTGAAGTAAATAATAAAGATTATAAACCAATTACAAACAAAAAATAAAAATAAATGAACTAAAAGCAGTCTTTTTCTTACAATGTGTCGACTTGTTTCTTATAAAATTGAGAATATTCTTTCTGTTTCTGTAATATTGCAATATTTTCTCGTAAAAATTATTACTTTTTTATGTAAAATTATTACTTTTTAATGCAAAATTCTGACTTTCATCAGAATATTGCTAATTTGTTTGTTGTTCTTGTGAAACAGTGACATTTTTTGAGTAACATTTTTACTTTAGTCATAATTTTGCAAATAAAATTCTGATTATTATTATAATATTGCCAAAAATGTTTAAGTTTTCTTATAAAATTGTGACTTTTGTCGCGTAAAATTACGACTCTTTTCATAAAATTGCCAAAATTGTAAGCTTTTCTTGTAATATTGCGACTGCTATTGAGTAAAATTCCAACTTTTATCATAATATTGCACAAATGTTCAGTTTTTCTTGTCAAATTTTGACTTGCGTTGAGTAAAATGAGGACTTTTATTATAATACTGCCAAAATTCTAAGTTTTTCTTGTGAAATTGTGACCTTTTTCTTGTGAAATTCCAACAAATTTTTCACAGTAGGCTTTTTTATATTTGCATAGTATGTATATATTATTAATGTTGTAAATACACTTCTTTATATATCTAGAAAGGGTGGTCCTAAAGAGAGAGGCATTATTCGTGTGTGTGTGTGTGTGTGTGTGTGTGTGTGTGTGTGTGTGTGAGTAAAAAAAAGGGACTTGCAGACAGGAAAATTGAGAGGGAGGTTGTGCAGATACAATTCTTTGTCTTCAGGCAGAAACACACAAAAGATGATTCTGTCCAGCTGATATGTTGTCTAGTAAACAATATTGACATGATATATATTGTATATGTTGTCTATAGTAAACGATATTGACATGATATATATTGTATATGTTGTCTAGTAAACAATATTGACATGTTATATATTGTATATGTTGTCTAGTAAACAATATTGACATGTTATATATTGTATATGTTGTCTATAGTAAACAGTATTGACATGGTATATATTGTATATGTTGTCTATAGTAAACAATATTTACATGATATATATTGTATATGTTGTCTATAGTAAACAATAATGACATGATATATATTGTATATGTTGTTTAGTAAACAATATTGACATGATATATATTGTATATGTTGTTTAGTAAACAATATTGACATGATATATATTGTATATGTTGTCTAGTAAACAATATTGACATGTATATTGTGTATGTACGATGCTAACATGTTATTGCCACCACAATGTGTGTGATTTACAGTGTGCACGCTTGTGTGGGAGTGGAAGTCTCGGCAGCAGCACCGCCAGCAGCACAACAGCGTGGCAGTGCAAGGACCAGCTCATAACAGGGTTTCAATAACATCCACCTCGCGGGGTCAAAGTTCACACGCTCACAAACACACGTCCAACAATGTCTGCCTCTTTTTTCCCCAATGATGTTCAGTTCTGGCTCCGAGGCATGCAACGAAGCACGCGCAAAACCGGAACACAGCGTTGCTAAAAAAGAGCGCCGGCAGAAAAGCTCAGAAAGTTGTTTTAAAAGTACAACATTTTATTTTAATTAGATTGTGAAATATAACAAAAACAACAACAGGACGGGTTTTGCCACAGAAAGTCTCCGGTGCTAACTCGAACCTTGTCAACAGGACGGGTGTTGCCACAGAGAGTCTCCAGTGCTAACTAGAACCTCGTCAACAGGATGGGCTAACTAAAACCTCGTCAACAGTACGGGTGCTGCCACAGAAAGTCTCCGGTGCTAACTAGAACCTTGTCAACAGGACGGGTGCTGCCACAAAAAGTCTCCGGTGCTAAATAGAACCTCGTCAACAGGATGGGCTAACTAGAACCTCGCCAACAGGACGGGTGCTGCCACAGAAAGTCTCCGGTGCTAACTAGAAACTCATCAACCGGATGGGTGTTGCCACAGAAAGCCTCCGGTGCTAACTAGAACCTTGTCAACAGGATGGGCTAACTAGAACCTCGTCAACACGACAGGTGTTGCCACAGAATGTCTACGGTGCCCGCTAGAACCTTGTCAACAGGATGGGCTAACTAGAACCTCGCCAACAGGACGGGTGCTGCCACAGAAAGTCTCTGGTGCTAACTAGAACCTCGTCAACAGGACGGGTGTTGCCACAAGAAAGTCTCCGGTGCTATCTAGTACCTCGTCAAAAGGACGGGTGTTGCCACAAGAAAGTCTCCGGTGCTAACTAGAACCTCGTCAACAGGATGGGCTAACTAAAACCTCGTCATCAGGACGGGTGTTGCCACAAGAAAGTCTCCGGTGCTAACTAGAACCTCGTCAACAGGACGGGTGTTGCCACAGAAAGTCTGCGGTGCTAACTAGAACTTCGTCAACAGGACAGGTGTTGCCACAGAAAGTCTCCGGTGCTAACTAGAACCTCGTCAACAGGACGGGTGTTGCCACAGAGAGTCTCCGCTGCTAAATAGAATCTTGTCAACAGGACGGGTGTTGCCACAGAAAGTCCCCGGTGTTAACTAAAACCTTGTCAACAGTACGGGTGCTGCCACAGAAAGTCTCTGGTGCTAACTAGAACCTCGTCAACAGGATGGGCTAACTAGAACCTGGTCAACAGGACGGGTGTTGCCACAGAAAGTCTCCGGTGCTAACTAGAACCTCGTCCACAGGACGGGTGTTGCCACAGAAAGTCTCCGGTGCTAACTAGAACCTCGTCAACAGGACGGGTGTTGCCACAGAAAGTCTACGCTGCTAAATAGAACCTTGTCAACAGGACGGGTGTTGCCACAGAAAGTCCTCGGTGCTAACTAAAACCTCATCAACATGACAGGTGTTGCCACAAAAAGTCTCCGGTGTTAACTGGAACCTCGTCAACAGGACGGGTGTTGCCACAAGAAAGTCTCTGGTGCTAACTAGAACTTCGTCAACAGGACGGGTGTTGCCACAAGAAAGTCTCCGGTGCTAACTAGAACCTTGTCAACAGGACGGGTGTTGCCACAGAAAGTCCCCGGTGCTAACTAAAACCTTGTCAACAGTACGGGTGCTGCCACAGAAAGTCTCTGGTGCTAACTAGAACCTCGTCAACAGGATGGGCTAACTAGAACCTTGTCAACAGGACGGGTGTTGCCACAGAAAGTCTCCGGTGCTAACTTGAACCTCGTCAACAGGACGGGTGTTGCCACAGACAGTCTACGCTGCTAAATAGAACCTTGTCAACAGGACGGGTGTTGCCACAGAAAGTCCTCGGTGCTAACTAAAACCTCATTAACAGGACAGGTGTTGCCACAAAAAGTCTCCGGTGTTAACTGGAACCTCATCAACAGGACGGGTGTTGCCACAAGAAAGTCTCCGGTGCTAACTAGAACCTTGTCAACAGGACGGGTGTTGCCACAAGAGTCTCCGGTGCTAACTAGAACCTCGTCAACAGTACGGGTGCTGCCACAGAAAGTCTTCGGTGCTAACTAGAACCTCGTCAACAGGATGGGCTAACCAGAACCTCGTCAACAGGACGAGTGTTGCCACAGAAAGTCTCCGGTGCTAACTAAAACCTTGTCAACAGGACGGGTGTTGCCACAGAAATTCTCCGGTGCTAACTAGAACCTCGTCAACAGGACGGGTGTTACGACAGAAAGTCTCCGGTGCTAACTAGAACCTCATCAACAGGACAGGTGTTGCCACAGAAAGTCTCCGGTGCTAACTAGAACCTCGTCAACATGATGGGCTAACTAGAGCCTCGTCAACAGGACTGGTGTTGCCACAGAAAGTCTCCGGTGCTAACTAGAACCTCGTCAACAGGACGGGTGTTGCCACAGAAAGTCTCCGGTGCTAACTAGAACCTCGTCAACAGGACGGGTGTTGCCACAAGAAAGTCTCTGGCGCTAACTAAAACCTCGACAACAGGACGGGGGTTGCCACAGACAGTCTCCGGTGCCAACTAAAACCTCGTCTGAAGGACGGGTGTTGCCACAGAAAGTCTCCGTTGCTAACTAGAACCTTGTCAACAGGACTGGTGTTGCCACAGAGAGTCTCCAGTGCTAACTAGAACCTCGTCAACAGGATGGGCTAACTAGAACCTCATCAACAGGACGGGTGTTGCCACAAGAAAGTCTGCGGTGCTAACCAGAACCTCGTCAACAGGACGGGTGTTGCCACAGAAAGTCTCCGGTGCTAACTAAAACCTCGTCAACAGGACGGGTGTTGCCACAGAAAGACTTTGGTGCTAACTAGAACCTCGTCAACAGGACGGGTGTTGCCACAGAAAGTCTCCGGTGCTAACTAGAACCTCGTCAACAGGATGGGTGTTGCCACAGAGAGTCTCCGCTGCTAACTAGAACCTTGTCAACAGGACGGGTGTTTCCACAGAAAGTCCCCGGTGCTAACTAAAACTTCGTCAACAGGACGGTTGTTGACACAGAAAGTCTCCGGTGCTAACTAGAACCTCGTCAACAGGATGGGCTAACTAGAACCTCGTCAACAGGACAGGTGTTGCCACAGAAAGTCTCCGGTGCTAACTAGAACCTCGTCAACAGGACGGGTGTTGCCACAGAAAGTCCCCGGTGCTAACTAAAACCTCATCAACAGGACATGTGTTGCCACAAAAAGTCTCCGGTGCTAACGAGAACCTCGTCAACAGGGTGGGCTAACTAGAACCTCGTCAACAGGACAGGTGTTGCCACAGAAAGTCTCCGGTGCTAACTAGAACCTTGTCAACAGGACGGGTGTTGACACAGAAAGTCTCCGGTGCTAACTAGAACCTCGTCAACAGGACGGGTGTTTCCACAGAAAGTCTCCAGTGCTAACTAGAACCTTGTCAACAGGACAGGTGTTGCCACAGAGAGTCTCCGGTCCTAACTAGAATCTCGTCAACAGGATGGGTGCTGTCACAGAAAGTCTCCAGTGCTAACTAGAACCTCGTCAACAGGATGGGCTAACTAAAACCTCGTCAACAGTACGGGTGCTGCCACAGAAAGTCTCCGGTGCTAACTAGAACCTCGTCAACAGGATGGGCTAACTAAAACCTCGTCAACAGTACGGGTGCTGCCACAGAAAGTCTTCGGTGCTAACTAGAACCTTGTCAATGGGATGGGCTAACCAGAACCTCGTCAACAGGATGGGTGTTGCCACAGAAAGTCTCTGGTGCTAACTAGAACCTCGTCAACAGGACAGGTGCTGCCACAGAAAGTCTCCGGTGCCAACTAGAACCTCGTCGACAGGACGGGTGTTGCCACAGAAAGTCTCCGGTGTTAACTAGAACCTCATCAACAGGACGGGTGTTGCCACAAGAAAGTCTCCGGTGCTAACTAGAACCTCGTCAACAGGACGGGTGTTGCCACAGAGAGTCTCCAGTGCTAACTAGAACCTCGTCAACAGGATGGGCTAACTAAAACCTCGTCAACAGTACGGGTGCTGCCACAGAAAGTCTCCTGTGCTAACTAAAACCTTGTCAACAGGATGAGCTAACTAAAACCTTGTCAACAGTACGGGTGCTGCCACAGAAAGTCTTCGGTGCTAACTAGAACCTCGTCAACAGGATGGGCTAACCAGAACCTCGTCAACAGGACGGGTGTTGCCACAGAAAGTCTCCGGTGCTAACTAGAACCTCGTCCACAGGACGGGTGCTGCCACAGAAAGTCTGCGGTGCTAACTAGAACCTCGTCAACAAGACGTGTGTTGCCACAGAAAGTCTCCGGTGTCAACTAGAACCTTGTCGACAGGACGGGTGTTGCCACAGAGAGTCTACGGGGCTAACTAGAACCTCGTCAACAGGATGGGCTAACTAGAACCTCGTCAACAAGACAGGTGTTGCCACAGAAAGTCTTCGGTGCTAACTACAACCTCATCATCATGATGGGCTAACTAGAGCCTCGTCAACAGGACGGGTGTTGCCACAAGAAAGTCTCCGGTGCTAACTAGAACCTCGTCAACAGGACGGGTGTCACCACAGAAAGTCTCCGGTGCTAACTAGAACCTGGTCAACAGGACGGGTGTTGCCACAGAGAGTCTCCGGTGCTAACTAGAACCTCGTCAACAGAACGGGTGTTGCCACAGAATGTCCCCAGTGCTAACTAAAACCTTGTCAACAGGACGGGTGTTGCCACAGAAAGTCTCCGGTGCTAACGGGAACCTCGTCAACATGATGGGCTAACTAGAACCTCGTCAACAGGACGGGTGTTACGACAGAAAGTCTCCGATGCTAACTAGAACCTCGTCAACAGGATGGGCTAACTAGAACCTTGTCCACAGGACGGGTGTTGCCACAGAAAGTCTCCGATGCTAACTAGAACCTCGTCCACAGGACGGGTGTTGCCACAGAAAGTCTCCGGTGCTAACTAGAACCTTGTCAACAGCCTCTGTGGGAGGCCTGAAGAGGGGTGGGCGGAGTCCTTTAACGACCCATTGAATCAGTCGCACATCACTCGGCCTTTTCTTAAGTGCGTGTGTTTGAATTGATCCCACAAAGGAGACAATTAAAGAAGCAGACATGGCCGCCAGCACGAGAGTCTGAATATGTCGGAGCAATAAACCTTCCTGCGGAGCACACAAATACCCGCAGGAAGTGGTGAAGACAATTGAGAGTTGCACGTGGTGATGCTGGTCCAAATATTCCCCGACTGTGCGGCGCCTGCTCTTGAGGGTACCTTGAACACACCACGACATGCGACGTTGACAACTAAAAGGTGAGGTGTGTGTTGGCGTTAGCTCGTCTTGTCGCTTCGATGTGAACATTCTGTGACATTCCGTGTTGGAATCTCAGCGACACGACTCCATGATGGAAACAACGTGTCCCGCAGAGATGGAGTCAACACAAGGGGGTTGCAGCCACACATCAATTACACAGCCAGAGACGTCATGTGTGCCCACTCCACAGCGCTAAATATATCTCATGACTTCTTGTTTTCTGTCTGCATACACCATATTGTTAGCATGGTAACTTAAAAACAAGTACAATGGCCAATACAAACAGTTTTTTGATCCTTTAAAATGGCCTGAAATTCCCCCAAAGTGATGATCTCAGGCAGGCATGTGATTTGAAATATAATACATGTACATATACATTCACTGTACAAACATACATATACAAACCCTGTTTCCATATGAGTTGGGAAATTGTGTTAGATGTAAATATAAACGGAATACAATGATTTGCAAATCCTTTTCAACCCATATTCAGTTGAATATGCTACAAAGACAACATATTTGATGCTCAAACTCATAAACTTTATTTTTTTTTTTCCAAATAATAATTAACTTCGAATTTCATGGCTGCAACACGTGCCAAAGTAGTTGGGAAAGGGCATGTTCACCACTGTGTTACATGGCCTTTCCTTTTAACAACACTCAGTAAACGTTTGGGAACTGAGGAGACACATTTTTTAAGCTTCTCAGGTGGAATTCTTTCCCATTCTTGCTTGATGTACAGCTTAAGTTGTTCAACAGTCCGGGGGTCTCCGTTGTGGTATTTTAGGCTTCATAATGCGCCACACATTTTCAATGGGAGCCAGGTCTGGACTACAGGCAGGCCAGTCTAGTACCCGCACTCTTTTATTATGAAGCCACGTTGATGTAACACGTGGCTTGGCATTGTCTTGCTGAAATAAGCAGGGGCGTTCATGGTAACGTTGCTTGGATGGCAATATATGTTGCTCCAAAACCTGTATGTACCTTTCAGCATTAATGGCGCCTTCACAGATGTGTAAGTTACCCATGTCTTGGACACTAATACACCCCCATACCATCACAGATGCTGGCTTTTCAACTTTGCGCCTATAACAATCCGGATGGTTCTTTTCCTTTTTGGTCCGGAGGACACGACGGCCACAGTTTCCAAAAACAATTTGAAATGTGGACTCGTCAGACCACAGAACACTTTTCCACTTTGTATCAGTCCATCTTAGATGAGCTCAGGCCCAGCGAAGCCGACGGCGTTTCTGGGTGTTGTTGATAAACGGTTTTCGCCTTGCATAGGGGAGTTTTAACTTGCACTTACAGATGTAGCGACCAACTGTAGTTACTGACAGTGGGTTTCTAAAGTGTTCCTGAGCCCATGTGGTGATATCCTTTTCACACTGATGTCGCTTGTTGATGCGGTACAGCCTGAGAGATCGAAGGTCACGGGCTTAGCTGCTTACGTGCAGGGATTTCTCCAGATTCTCTGAACCCTTTGATCATATTACGGAGCGTAGATGGTGAAATCCCTAAATTCCTTGCAATAGCTGGTTGAGAAAGGTTTTTCTTAAACTGTTCAACAATTTGCTCACGCATTTGTTGACAAAGTGGTGACCCTCGCCCCATCCTTGTTTGTGAATGACTGAGCATTTCATGGAATCCACTTTTATACCCAATCATGGCACCCACCTGTTCCCAATTTGCCTGTTCACCTGTGGGATGTTCCAAATAAGTCTTTGATGAGCATTCCTAAACTTTATCAGTATTTATTGCCACCTTTCCCAACTTCTTTGTCACGTGTTGCTGGCATCAAATTCTAAAGTTAATGATTATTTGCAAAAAAAAAAAAAAAAAAGTTTATGAGTTTGAACATCAATTATGTTGTCTTTGTGGCATATTCAACTGAATATGGGTTGAAAATGAGTTGGAAATCATTGTATTCCGTTTATATTTACATCTAACACAATTTCCCAACTCATATGGAAACGGGGTTTGTACACATACATGTACATATACATTCACTGTACAAACATACATATACACATACTGTACACATACAAGTACATATACATACAGACGCTCATGCACATAATCACGTTTCATCAAACATATATTAACGTTGTTGCCCTAGGGTAAACTGGGTTACACATGGCACACTGACAAAGCTTAACCTATTGTTACTATAACAATCTACAAGGTTAATATAGCTGGCTTCTCTTTCTTCCCCTCCATTTTTCTGCATTCTTTCGTATCTCTAGTTACCATTACGTATATGTATTGTTGCATTTGAACAACTGTATTGTTGATATTAGAGTTCAATTATTTGTTTAGAGAGGCGGTAGGCCCGGGCCGATATTCATTAAGTCAATTAACCGACAATAAATGTAAATAAAGTTGGTAAGTTTTGCAGTGTCGATAAATGACCATGTGCACACGCAGAAGCAGGCAGTGAATAATCCTATCTTTGACTCTTTGTGGCCCGCTAGCATCACACAGTGCTACAAGTTAGCATGTAGCAGCTAACATGGACAAAATGATCACAACAGAAAATGCCACTGCACCAATGTGGGAATATTTTCTTGTGTCGTTTCGGTCAATTTAACAAAACGTCACCGTGGAGATATTGAGTCTGTTTAGCTGAGTGGAGAACGAGCTTGCGCAGCTAGTGGGTCCATGTTTTGTTCGATCGGTCGTTTTACTGCCCTGTTTGGAAATGATTAAGGTATGTAAATATACATCTACAAAATGTCGTGACCTGAAAAGTAACCAAATATGAGTGATATTATTATTATTATGAGCGCCAATACAAACTGACTTTTTACAAAATATTTTACGTAAATATCTAATTTCACAACAAAATATTTTTGTGAATGCGGCTTATATACCGATTGCTATATATTTCTGTATTTTTACACAAAAATATGCAAAAATTGTAAAGAAATGTGCTGTTTATCGTTGACAATCCTTATGTAGAACAAGAACACACATGTTGGCTTTTTTAAGCATTTGAAATGGTCAATAAATAGCCAATAATTGATTCAACAGAACCTCTTAATGCTCTCTTTAAAAACATTCAGAAACTGCCAACAAAACTCCATTTACATGTCCTGACCTGAAAATGTACCAAATATGAGTGATATTGTTATTATAAGTGCTAACGCAGACAGACTATTTTAGAAAGTGACAACAAAACTCCATTTACATGTCCTGACCTGAAAATTAACCAAATATGAGTGATATTGTTATTATAAGCGCCAATACAAACAAACTGTTTACAAAACCTTTACGTAAATATCTCATTTCACAACAAAATATTTTTTTCTTCTAACATTTTTGTGGATGCGTCTTGTATACCGATCGCTCCATAGTTCGGTACTTTTATGCAATGTGAAAGAGATGTTTGTCATTGACAATCCTTATGTAAGACAAGAACACATATGTTGGCTTTTTTTATGCATTCTAACTCGTCAATAAATAGCCAACAATTGGGTCAACAGATGGAGGCTCCTCTTAATACTCTCTCTAAAAACATCCAGAAACTGCCAACAAAACTCCATTTACATGTCCTGACCTGAAAACTAACCAAATATGAGTGCTATTGTTATTATAAGTGCTAACGCAGACGGACTATTTTAGAGTGTAACAACAAAACTCCATTTACATGTCGTGACCTGAAAACTAACCAAATATGAGTGATATTGTTATTATAAGTGCCAAATATCTAATTTCACAACAAAATATTTTTGTCTTCTAACATTTTTGATGCGTCTTTTATACCGACTGCTCTATAGTTGGGTAATTTTTATGCAAAAATTGGTAAAAATACGCAAAAATTGGAAAGAGATGTGCTGTTTATCATTGACAATCCTTATGTAAGACAATAACACATATGCTTGGCTTTTTTAATGCATTCAAAATGGTAAATAAATAGCCAACAATTGAGTCAACAGATGGAGGGTCATCTTAATGCTCTCTCTAAAAACATCCAGGAACTGCCAACAAAACTCCATTTACATGTCCTGACCTGAAAACTAACCAAATATGAGTGATATTGTTATTATAAGTGCTAACGCAGACGGACTGTTTACACAATCTTTGCGTAAATATATAATTTTACAACAAAATATTTTTTTTCTTCTAACATTTTTGTGGATGTGTCTTATATACCGATCGCTCTATAGTTCGGTAATTTTTATGCAAAAATTAGTAAAAATACGCAAAAATTGGAAAGAGATGTGCTTTTTATCATTCACAATCCTTATGTAAGACAAGAACACATATATTTGGCTTTTTTAATGCATTAAAAATGGTAAATAAATAGCCAACAATTGAGTCAACAGATGGAGGGTCCACTTAATGCTCTCTCTAGAAACATCCAGGAACTGTCAACAAAGCTCCATTTACATGTCCTGACCTGAAAATTAATCAAATATGAGTGATATTGTTATTATAAGTGCCAATGCAAACAGACTGTTTACAAAATTTTTGCGTAAATATCTCGTTTCACAACAAAATATGTTTTTCTTCTAACATTTTTGTGGATGCGTCTTATATACCGATTGCTGTATAGTTTGGTAATTTTTATGCAAAAAATGGTAAAAATACGCACAAATTGGAAAGAGAAGTGCTGTTTATCATTGACAATCCTTATGTAAGACAAGAACACATGTTTGGATTTTTTATGCATTCTAACTCGTCAATAAATAGCCAACAATTAAGTCAACACATCAAGGGTCCACTTAATGCTCTCTCTAAAAACATCCAGGAACTGTCAACAAAACTCCATTTACATGTCGTGACCTGAAAATTAACCAAATATGAGTGCTATTGTTATAAGTGCTAACGCAGACAGACTATTTTAGAGTGGAACAACAAAACTCCATTTAAATGTCGTGACCTGAAAACTAACCAAATATGAGTAGGGATGTCCGATAATGGCTTTTTTGCCGATATCCGATATTTTGATATTGTCCAACTCTTAATTACCGATACCGATATCAACCGATACCGATATATACAGTCGTGGAATTAACACATTATTATGCCTAATTTGGACAACCAGGTATGGTGAAGATAAGGTCCTTTTAAAAAAAATTCATAACATAAAATAAGATAAATAAATTAAAAACATTTTCTTGAATAAAAAAGAAAGTAAAACAATATAAAAACAGTTACATAGAAACTAGTAATTAATGAAAATGAGTCAAATTAACTGTTAAAGGTTAGTACTATTAGTGGACCAGCAGCACGCACAATCATGTGTGCTTACGGACTGTATCCCTTGCAGACTGTATTGATATATATTGATATATAATGTAGGAACCAGAATATTAATAACAGAAAGAAACAACCCTTTTGTGCGAATGAGTGTGAATGAGGGGAGGGAGGTATTTTGGGTTGGTGCACTAATTGTAAGTGTATCTTCTGTTTTTTGTTGATTTAATTTAAAAAAATAAAAATATAAACCAAAAAATAAAAAAAACGATACCGATAATAAAAAAACTGATACAGATAATTTCCGATATTACATTTTAAAGCATTTATCGGCCGATAATATCGGCAGGCCGAAATTATCGGACATCTCTAACTATGAGTGATATTGTTATTATAAGTGTCAAATATATAATTTCACAACAAAATATTTTTGTCTTCTAACATTTTTGTGGATGCGTCTTTTATACCGATTGCTCTATAGTTGGGTATTTTTTAAGCAAAAATTGGTAAAAATACGCAAAAATTGGAAAGAGAATTGCTGTTTATTATTCACAATCCTTATGTAAGACAAGAACACATATGATTGGCTTTTTTTATGCATTCGAAATGGTCAATAAATAGCCAACAATTAATTCAACACATCAAGGGTCCTCTTTATGCTCTCTCTAAAAACATCCAGGAATTGCCAACAAAACTCCATTTACATGTCCTGACCTGAAAATTAACCAAATATGAGTGATATTGTTATTATAAGTGCTAACGCAGACGGACTGTTTACACAATCTTTGCGTAAAAATCTCATTTCCCAACAAAACTTTAGTTTTTTTCCAACATTTTTGTGGATGCGTCTTATATACCGATCGCTCTATGGTTCAGTACTTTTACTTTTATTGTTAGTTGTTGTGTACAATGACGTGGAAGCTATACAGGACTGTCTCAGAAAATTAGAATATTGTGATAAAGTCCTTTATTTTCTGTAATGCAATTAAAAAACCAAAAATGTCATACATTCTGGATTCATTACACATCAACTGAAATATTGCAAGCCTTTTACTATTTTAATATCACTGATTATGGCATACAGCTTAAGAAAACTCAAAAATCCCATCTCAAAAAATTTGAATATTTCCTCAAACCAAGTAAAAAAAAAAGATTTATAACAGCAAAACAAAATCAAACATTTGAAAATGTCAATTAATGCACTCAGTACTTGGTTGGGAATCCTTTTGCACGGATTACTGCATCAATGCGACGTGGCTTGGAGGCAATCAGCCTGTGGCATTGCTGAGGTGTTATGGATGCTCAGGATGCTTCAATAGCGGCCTTTAGCTCATTTGCATTATTGGGTCTGGTGTCTTTCAGCTTCTTCTTCACACTACCCCACAAATTCTCTATGGAGTTCAGGTCAGGGGAGTTGGCAGGCCAATCGAGGACAGTAATGCCACGGTCAGTACACCAGTTACTGGTGGTTTTGGCACTGTGGGCAGGTGAAATCATCATCTCCATAGAGCTTTTCAACAAATGGAAGCATGTAGTGCTCTAAAATCATTTGGTACACAGCTGCATTGACTCTGGACTTGATGAAACACAGTGGACCAACACTAGCAGCTAACATGGCTCCCCAAACCATTGCTGACTGTGGGAACTTCACACTGGATTTTAAGCAACTTGGATTTGGCTTCTCTCCAGCCTTCCTCCAGACTCTAGCGCCTTGACTTCCAAATGAAATACAAAACTTGCTTTGGTCTGAAAACAGGACTCTGGACCACTCTGCAACTGTCCAGTGCTTCTTTTCCATAGTCCAAGTCATACGCTTCTAGAGATTTTAGAGCACTACATGCTTCCATCTGTTGAAAAGCTCTATGGAGATGGTTATTTCATTTTCCAGCATGATCTGGCACCTGCCCACAGTGCCAAAACCACCAGTAACTGGTGTACTGATCATGGCATTACTGTCCTCGATTGGCCTGCCAACTCCCCTGACCTGAACTCCATAGAGAATTTGTGGGGTAGTGTGAAGAAGAAGCTGAAAGACATCAGACCCAATAATGCAAATGAGCTAAAGGCTGCTATTGAAGCATCCTGGGCATCCATAACACCTCAACAATGCCACAGGCTGATTGCCTCCATGTCACGCCGCATTGATGCAGTAATCCGTGCAAAAGGATTCCCAACCAAGTACTGAGTGCATTAATTGACATTTTCAAATGTTTGATTTTGTTTTGCTGTTATAAATCTTTTTTTTTTACTTGGTTTGAGGAAATATTCAAATTTTTTGAGATGGGATTTTTGAGTTTTCTTAAGCTGTATGCCATAATCAGCGATATTAAAATAGTAAAAGGCTTGCAATATTTCAGTTGATGTGTAATGAATCCAGAATGTATGACATTTTTGTTTTTTTAATTGCATTACAAAAAATAAAGGACTTTATCACAATATTCTAATTTTCTGAGACAGTCCTGTAGCTTCATACTGAGGCATGTTTTCAGAAATACATTTTTGAATGACCAAGTGGAAACGGAACCTTTTCATGCGGCTCCAGTATCGCCTCTCACGACATCGTGCAGATTTACATGATGTTGTGGTCCATTTCAAGAAATATTGCCTGCTTTCCAGCAATTAGCGAGAACACGCACTCGCTGCCATACCCCGGGAGAGTTCCTCAGCACTGTTCTTAACAGTCTCTCTGCGAGAGTGATGGAGGGGATTACAGTCCATCTGACACCATCAGCACGCTAATCGTTCCTTAATCCCACGCTTCTAATCCAAAACCTTCATCTGGGAATCACCTCTGGCTTTGGGAGGAGATCACGGGCACTTGGGAGGGGGGGGGGGACAGAAAGGTGGTAGTGTACACAATGCACTGTGTGGTAGTGTACACCATGAACTGTGTGGTAATGTACACCATGCACTGTGTGGGAGTGGGCACTGACCGTAGACTCCGGTGGAGATGCAAGAATGAAGAACGCAAAAGTTAGAAGGCACAACTCACACCTTCGGTCGTATGCTAAAAAGTTTTGTTGAAAATGACAGCCAGGATAACGTAAACAATAGGCCTGGAGGGAGCAAATAAACACAAATGTAATTTTGTTATTTTCATCAATATCAAATCAGCGCCTCTCTCCTGCAGGGCGTTTATTATTTTGCATACATTCCACATTAAGGTAAAAGGAAGACGGATGGTCTCATTAGAACGGTTCCCCCCTCCTTCACACACATTTATTTACCACTATACGTTTATACGTTTATTTACCACTGTGCTACATATAGTGTGTCTACATGTTTATTTACCACTGTGCTACATATAGTATGTCTATACGTTTATTTACCACTGAGCTCAATATAGTGAGTCTATATGTTTATTTACCACTATTCTAAATATAGTGTGTCTATACGTTTATTTACCACTATTCTCAATATAGTGTGTCTATACGTTTATTTACCACTGTGCTACATATAGTCTGTCTACACATTTATTTACCACTGTGCTACATATAGTATGTCTATACGTTTATTTACCACTGAGCTCAATATAGTGTCTATACGTTTATTTACCACTATTCTCAATATAGTGTGTCTATACGTTAATTTACCACTGTGCTACATATAGTCTATCCATACGTTTATTTACCACTGTGCTACATATAGTATGTCTATACCTTTATTTACCACTGAGCTCAATATAGTGTGTCTATACGTGTATTTACCACTATTCTAAATATAGTGTGTCTATACGTTTATTTACCACTGTTCTCAATATAGTGTGTCTATACGTTTATTTACCACTGTGCCCAATATAGTGTGTCTATTTGTTTATTTACCACCCGCTCAATATAGTGTGTCTATACGTTTATTTACCACTGTACTCAATATAGTGTGTCTATACGTTTATTTACCACTGTACTCAATATAATGTGTCTATACGTTTATTTACCACTGTGCTACATATAGTGTGTCTATATGTTTGTTTACCACTCTGCTCAATATAGTGTGTCTATACGTTTATTTTCCACTATTCTCAATATAGTGTGTCTATACGTTTATTTACCACTATTCTCAATATAGTGTGTCTATACGTTTATTTACTACTATACTCAATATAGTGTGTCTATACGTTTATTTACCACTGTTCTCAATATAGTGTGTCTATACGTTTGTTTACCACCCGTTCAATATAGTGTGTCTATACATTTATTTACCACTCTCAATATAATGTGTCTCTACGTTTATTTACCACTGTGCTACATATAGTGTTTCTCTACGTTTATTTACCACTGTGCTACATATAGTGTGTCTGTACGTTTATTTACCACTGTGCTACATATAGTGTGTCTGTACATTTATTTACCACTGTGCTACATATAGTGTGTCTATGCGTTTATTTACCCCTGGGCTCAATATAGTGTGTCTATACGTTTATTTAGCACTGTTCTCAAGATAGTGTGTCTATACGTTTATTTACCACTTTCCTCAATATAATGTGTCTATACGTTTATTTACCACTGTGCTACATATAGTTTGTCTACACGTTTATTTACCACTGTGCTACATATAGTATGTCTATACATTTATTTACCACTGAGCTCAATATAGTGTGTCTTTACGTTTATTTACCACTGTGCTCAATATAGTGTGCCTATACGTTTATTTACCACTGTTCTCAATATAGTGTGTCTATATGTTTATTTACCACTATTCTCAATATAGTGTGTCTATACGTCTATTTACCACTGTGCTCAATATAGTGTGTCTGTACGTTTATTTACCACTGTACTCAATATAGTGTGTCTATACATTTATTTAACACTGTTGTCAATATAGTGTGACTATACGTTTATTTACCACTGTGCTACATATAGTGTGTCTATACATTGATTTACCACTGTGTTTAATATAGTGTGTCTATACGGGGCGGTATAGCTCGGTTGGTAGAGTGGCCGTGCCAGCAACTTCAGGGTTGCAGGTTCGATCCCCGCTTCCGCCATACTAGTCAATGCCGTTGTGTCCTTGGGCAAGACACTTTACCCACCTGCTCCCAGTGCCACCCACACTGGTTTAAATGTAACTTAGATATTGGGTTTCACAATGTAAAGCGCTTTGAGTCACTTGAAGAAAAAGCACTATACACATATAATTCACTATACATTTATTTACCACTGTGCTCAATGTAGTGTGTCTATATGTTTATTTACCACTGTGCTAAATATAGTTTGTCTATACATTTATTTACCATTGTTCTCAATATAGTGTGACTATACGTTTATTTACCACTGTGCTACATATAGTGTGTCTATACGTTTATTTAACACTGTCCTCAATATAGTGTGTCTATACGTTTATTTACCACTGTGCTCAATATAGTGTGTCTATACGTTTATTTACCTCTGTGCTAAATATAGTGTGTCTAAACGTCCCCCCGGTCAAAGTTTGGATGTAGACGACAGCTGTCAGAAGTGTTTGCTGAGCATGAGGGCTGCTCCCACAGCTGTAGCAGCCTGATTAGCCTTAAATTAGTTACCTTTACAAGCGGCCGAGCACACGCGCACACTCTTTGCTGTAAATCCCCTGTGACCGCGCAGCTCCAATTTATTTCTGCATGGCAGGGAAGAATAAAGACTGCCTGTGCCAAGATGGAGAATCAAAGATGAGGGTTGGGTGGTGTAAACGTGCATTAAACGCTGACTGATGCCAACATGAGGAGTGTTTACAATGATAGTATCAGACAGTAATATTTATTATGGACAACATTTTCAATATAAAACACTGCAGAATGCAGGACAAACAACTGCTGCACTCAAGTCCTTGGTAAAACTACCACTTCACGCATGATAAATGGAAAATGGTAAATGGGTTATACTTGTATAGCACTTTTCTACCTTCAAGGTACTCAAAGCGCTTTGACACTATTTCCACATTCACTCATTCACACACTGATGGTGGGAGCTGCCATGCAAGGCCCTTACCACGACCCATCAGGAGCAAGGGTGAAGTGTCTTGCTTAAGGACGTGACAAGGTTGGTAGAAGGTGGGGATTGAACCAGGAACCCTCCCAACTCCGCCACGCCGGCCCTATGACGTGCTGTTTGAACGGTGTCCAGTCAACGACACTTTTACTCAAAATGCATTTCTTTCAATATGCATCATAACAAAATGGTTAATATTAAAAAAATTGATAGATGTTGGTAGTCCAACTCATACTGACTGGTATACACACATAATAAATACTGACCGGTATATACACATAATACATACTAAATGGTATACACACATAATACATACTGACTGGTATACACACATAATACATACTGACTGGTATACACACATAATACATACTGACTGGTATACACTCATAATACATATTGACTGGAATATACACACAATAAATACTGACTGGTATACACACATAATACATACTGACTGGTAAACACACAAAATAAATACTGACTGGTATACACACTGGTATACACACGTACAAATGTAATCAGGCAATATTCCAGGAGAGCCTTGTAAATAAAAGTGTACCAATGACACTTTCTCCTCGTGTCATTTCTACTCTCTCTGGTCAATAAATAGCCAATAATTAAGTCAACACATCGAGGGTCCACTTAATGCTCTCTCTAAAAACATCCAGAAACTGCCAAACAAAACTCCGTTTACATGTCGTGACCTGAAAATGAACCAAATATGAGTGATATTATTATAAGTGCTAACGCAGACGGACTATTTTAGAAAGTGACAACAAAACTCCATTTACATGTCGTGACCTGAAAATTAACCAAATATGAGTGATATTGTTATTATAAGCACTAACGCAGACGGACTATTTTAGCAGTGCATTGATAGCAGTGAGCTAACGCTAGCTCACGCTGCTATTGTCGACACAATGAACCAATGACTGCTTCTGCTTGGTCTAAAATTTGCTAAAAGTAAATTCTAGATTATAATTCATGCATTTCTTACCTGCTAGTAGACACATGTGGCCATGGTCTGACAGGCTGGTCCACTTGGCGAAATAGACCCCACAAGACGCTTTCTGCTGGAACTTTTTTTAACCCTTCGTGAGGATTGCGATTGAATCTTCATCTAAACGGAATCATGCGAGCGTGCCGTCGGTCGGCATCCCAGCGAGAGTGGAAATTGTCATGTCTGTGTAATCATGTTTTGTTTTAGTCATGTTTTTAGTTATTGGACTCTTTAGTTTCTGGCTTTTCACTCCCTTGTCTTGTTTCCATGATTACCCATTAGTTTCACCTGTTCCACGTTTGGACTCATTGTGCACTCTTGTTTGTCACCATAACAACCCATTAGTTTTCACCTGTCACGTCACGCACCTGTTTCACGTTTTGAGTCACGCACCTGTTTTCGTTAATTATGTCTGTAGTATTTAAGTTCATTGTTTTTCAGTTTGTCTTTCTGGTGACATCCCCATATTTATGCTTCTGCACACTCTCCAGACCCTTATGATCCTTGCTGCTCTTTTTTCATGCCGGTTCCATGCCAAGTAAGTTTTTGTTTATTAAGCCACAGTTAGTGTTTTTTGTTGTTCATAGTTTTTGCCTTTGTGCAAGTGTTTGGTTTCATAGTTTGTTCTCCGCCATTGTGCGCGCCTTTTGTTTGATCCTTTTTTTTGTAGTTTTAGTGTTTAAATAAATCATGTATTTACCTTCACGCCACATCTGGTCCAATTCACTTGCACCTCGGGAGAACAAACCAAGCCAAAGTCCTAGTCTTGACAGGAAATATTACAGTAACTGTTAGTTTTATTCCGGTTTGTTATTGTTAGTTTGTATGTTTAGCACCTAGCAATGCTGCTAATGCTACAGTGTCACAACAAAACTGCATCCTTCTGAAACTTATTGCTCATCCTCTTTGTGTTCGGGCTCCAAAATATAAGGTCCCGGATCATAATTTTTCCAAAAGTAATTGTTGTTGGCTCTCACGAAGTCTGCTTGATTGGCATTGTTGTTGATGGGGAAGGGATCTGTGGTTCCTAGCGTGACGTCACCCGATCACGTGACTGCCCTGCTCATTATCTCTCAAAATGACTCGGAATATCTACGTGAGATGAATACTATTTTGAGCACATTTATTTATTCGCAAACTTTATAAGTCTTTTGGTGTCATACATGAAATATATATGATACTATCTTCAATATAGAGGCAACTTGTTTTTCCACTCGACTGCTACTTTAATACCACCCTCACAAAAACAAAGCTTCTTTACACAAAACATGACATTCAGAGAATTTAAGACGAAGGTACCGTATTTTTTGGACCATAAGGCGCACTGGATTATAAGGCACTGCCCATGAGAGGGTCTATTGGGGTCTATTTTCATACAAAATATGCACCGGATAATAAGGCGCATGTATTATTACAACTGATCTTTCTTTTTTGTGACATGCTGAGTGAAGAAGTGTACTTCTGCATATTTCTGCATATAACTCAGATATGTAACACTAGTGAGCAGTAGAGAATAGGAAAAGATTTTTAATCCAGAACATAATACTGCTTTATTCATTATTGACGTATTTCTTGCCACATTATGTTGCATATTTTAATTAGATTTCTAGTTGACTTTCTCATCTAGTATTGCACCCAAATCCTTTTTTTTTTTACTCTTTTAATTTCTGTCTATGAACAGAATCGGTGACAAAGGGCAGCCTTGGCGGAGTCCAACCCTCACTGGAAACGGGCCCGACTTACTTACAATGCGGACCAAGCTCTGACACTGATCATACAGGGAGTGGACCGCCACAATCAGACAGTCCTTTGTCACTGATTCTGTTCATAACTTTTATGGACAGAATCTCTAGGCACAGTCAAGGCGTTGAAGGGACCCGGTTTGGTGGCTGCAGGATTAGGTCTCTGCTTTTTGCAGATGATGTGGTCCTGATGGCTTCAACTGGCCAGGGTCTTCAGCTCTCACTGGATCGGTTCGCAGCCGAGTGTGAAACGACTGGGATAAGAATCAGCACCTCCAAGTCCGAGTCCATGGTTCTCTCCCGGGAAAGGGTGGATTGCCATCTCCAAGTTGGGGAGGAGATCTTGCCCCAAGTGCAGGAGTTCAAGTACCTAGGAAACTTGCTCACGAGTAGGGGAGGAGTGGATCGTGAGATCGACAGGCGGATCGGTGCGGCATCTTTAGTAATGCGGACGCTGTATCGATCCGTTGTGGTGAAGAAGGAGCTTAGTCGGAAGGCAAAGCTCTCAATTTACCGGTCGATCTACGTTCCCATCCTCACTTATCGTCATGAGCTTTGGGTTATGACTGAAAGGACAAGATCACGGGTACAAGCGGCCGAAATAAGTTTCCTCCGCCGGATTGCGGGTCTCTCCCTTAGAGATAGGGTGAGAAGCTCTGTCATCTGGGAAGAAGGAGCTGAGTCGGAAGGCAAAGCTCTCAATTTACCGGTCGATCTACGTTCCCATCCTCACCTATCGTCATGAGCTTTGGGTTATGACCGAAAGGACAAGATCACGGGTACAAGCGGCTGAAATGAGTTTCCTCCGCCGGGTGGCGGGTCTCTCCCTTAGAGATAGGGTGAGAAGCTCTGTCATCTGGGAAGAAGGAGCTGAGTCGGAAGGCAAAGCTCTCAATTTACCGGTCGATCTACGTTCCCATCCTCACCTATCGTCATGAGCTTTGGGTTATGACCGAAAGGACAAGATCACGGGGACAAGCGGCCGGAATGAGTTTCCTCCGCCGGGTGGCGGGTCTCTCCCTTAGAGATAGGGTGAGAAGCTCTGTCATCTGGGAAGAAGGAGCTGATCCGGAAGGCAAAGCTCTCAATTTACTGGTCGATCTACGTTCCCATCCTCACCTATCGTCATGAGCTTTGGGTTATGACCGAAAGGACAAGATCACGGGTACAAGCGGCCGAAATGAGTTTCCTCCGCCGGGTGGCGGGTCTCTCCCTTAGAGATAGGGTGAGAAGCTCTGTCATCTGGGAAGAAGGAGCTGAGTCGGAAGGCAAAGCTCTCAATTTACTGGTCGATCTACGTTCCCATCCTCACCTATCGTCATGAGCTTTGGGTTATGACCGAAAGGACAAGATCATGGGTACAAGCGGCCGAAATGAGTTTCCTCCGCCGGGTGGCGGGGCTCTCCCTTAGAGATAGGGTGGGAAGCTCTGCCATCTGGGAGGAGCTCAAAGTAAAGCCACTGCTACTCCACATGGAGAGGAGCCAGATGAGGTGGTTCGGGCATTTGCTCAGGATGCCACCCGAACGCCTCCCTAGGGAGGTGTTTAGGGCACGTCCGATCGGTAGGAGGTCACGGGGAAGAGCCAGGACACGTTGGGAAGACTATGTCTCCCGGCTGGCCTGGGAACGCCTCGGGATCCCTGGGAGGAGCTGGACCAAGTGGCTGGGGAGAGGCTGCTGCCCCTGTGACCCAACCTCGGATAAGCAGAAGAAAGTGGATGGACGGATTTCTGTCTATTTGTATTTGATTTGACTTTCTCTTCTATTGTTACCGAATAGCATTATTTTAGTTATACTGAGATTCAAAGAGTCTGTTTTTTGTCAAACTGTTGGGTCTGAGACGGGGGAAGGAGACGGCACAACAGCGGAAGTACAAACTCAATATATTTATTGAGAGATTGATGAGTACGTAGGGTGTGTATGCTACTATGTGTTTGAATGTGAACTATGTGCTGGAATTAACATATGAAGACATCGTAAGGAGTGTTGTATTGCGTCTTGAATGGTGGCGTCCAAATCCAGAGGGGAGAGGCAAGGAAGGACGGGGTCCAAAAGGGGTCGTGGTGCAGGAGAGGGCGTCCAAAGTCCAGGCAGTGTGTCGGGGAATCATAAGGGCAATCTGGGTCCAGGGGAAAAGGCAGCAGAAGTTGAGACACGGGGCTGTGGGAGAAATGGGAGACGAAGAAGATCAGAACGAGACACGAGGAAACAAGCAACGGGAGAAAACGCTGGTGGAAAGTCAGAGACGTGAAATTTACTACGGACAGGGCTACGTTCCGACGAGGAGTAGTCAGGGGCGAGGCTCTTTATCCTGTCGTCTGTAATCACTGCCATGTGTGTTGATTGAAGATTGCCTGCGGCTGCGGCGGCGTATGGGCGCGGTCTGGGCAGCACGCGCGGGGGCGTGTCTGGATACGCTCACAGTGGAGCCGCTGAGTGCTCCCGCAGAAGAGGGAGAAACAGACACCAACTATCTTTTAAATCTAATAATTTCTTCTGTTATTATTTGTATTAGCTTCTGTGTGTTCTCTCCCGAACAAAACACGGACGTAGTGTGGTGTGTTTACCTCACACAAGACTCTGCAATCGCTGGCTCTCCAGTGTTGATGGCCAACCTTTCACTTCCCATGCTTGTCTTCTTTCTCGCGGGTGGCACAGCCCCATGTTGCACAACAGAGCATTTTTGCGCGTCGAAAAACTAACGAGGAAGCTCCGCACACACATGGCGTCAGCTCAAAGTTAGTAGCAGTCATGGCGCCCTGAGTGCCTTTTGACCAATCATTGAGGAGGTCGCCTGAAACCCAGTTAGCCGTACTGTCTTTTTACACGACTGTGGTGGAGAGCAGATCAACAGCGCCTCTGCTGGTGAAATCCAGGCACTGCACTCCATTTCCAGCAACTTGTCGGCTTTGTTTTGACTGGATTTCCTCCGCTGTGTTGTCATTGTGAGGTTCAAACGCCGAACTATCTATTACACAAAACAAGAAGCAAGGAATCACGCAGAGACAGAGTTCAATTTTGCTCATGGGGAGAAACGTATTGGGCTGCACACTCAGTTACAGTTTCACCCTACGCTCTAAGGTACAGCCCCCGCGCTCCTCTATTTATTCAGGAGTTCCCTACTTCACATTACTGAAGCTGCTTCTGAAGGGAGGGGTAATGCATGCAGCCCCAGTAGACACAATACGTGATTATTCAGAATGCAAATGTGCTGACACTCGTGATTTCGCCCTGTCTCTGTTTTGTCTGCGTTGAGGTACTCAATGTCCGTCCTCGGCTGTCAGCAGGCAGGGTCTGGAAACAAACTGCTGCTGCGAGACAACTCGCAATGGAAGATTACAAGTTGAGTGCCTTTGCACGGATAGAAAAGTACAACTTGAGCACACTTGATAATAACTATAGCAACGGCCTTTAAGTATAAGAGTTGTGTGATAACTTATACATAATTATTCTAACAGTCATCCCCATTCTCATGTTGGTGTTTTTCCAAGCCTGCGACACCTCCTTCCTTCTGTCGCCAAGACCCCCCGCCTTCTAGCCGCCAAGACCCCCGCATGGAGTGTTTCATAAAAGCGCCACACAACTCAGCAACACCCCCCGCCGCCACTCACTCTCTCAGCTTGGGCGCAATGCGACGAATCCATTCAGACACCTTCTCTCTTACCATTGTCCATGTTTCCCTGGTCTTCATGTTTCTTTCTAGCACCACCACCACTACCTCAGAGCGTTCTCCTCCGTCACTCCAACCCCACCCTGGACCAGCGGCCCCACAGTGTGGATGACATCTATGCCCAGGAGACAACCGCGTTACCCTTTTTCCTCAATAAACACATTTAATGGTATTTTATTTACAGTACGGCGAGTGATATTATTTGCACAATGATCCTTCTTACCTGCTTAGGTGCATTTATTATATTCTACTGTACCAACATGTATTTCCATACCTTTCCATACTTTTCTAAATAAAGGGCACCACAAAAAAATGGCATTATCGTCTTTATTTGAACACAAAATCTTAGTGTACATGAAACATGTTTATTATTGTAATTTAGTCCTTAAATAAAATAGTGAACATACTAGACAACTTGTCTTTTAGTAGTAAGTAAACAAACAAACACTCCTAATTAGTCTGCTGACGTATGCAGTAACATATTGTGTCATTTATCTATCTATTATTTTGTTAACATTATCAGGGACAAACTGTACAAAATGATTATTATTCTACTTGTTCATTTACTGTTAATATCTGCTGTTGTTTTAGTTGAATTGTTGTTTTACTTCACCTATGTTTTGTACAGCGCTTTGTCATTTTATCTGTGAAAAGCACTTTATAAATAAAATGTACTTACTTACCTAACAAAAAACACGTTTTTTAATTTAGTAAAATGTTCCAAATGCAATGAGTTGTAATTAATAAAAAAACGTAAGTCATTTAGTAAGTGGGGATCATGAATAAACAATGGGCTAAATACAAATCTTTAAAAACAAAAAAAAATTATATTATTATATAGCAGAATGTTGTGCAACGTGTAATGCAACTTTATAATTAGTTGATGCAAACAAAAACACATTATTTTCTAGAATGTTGTTTAAAATGTAATTCTAAGGTAAATGTCAGTAATGGGAATGTATATACAGTATATGTATATATATACACATATATAAATATATTTATGTGTATATGTATATACTGTATATATGTATGCATATATCTTTATATATATACATGTATGTGTATATGTATATGTATATGTATATGTATATACACACACACATATATATATATATATATATATATATAAATATATATATGTATATGTATATATATATATATATATATATATATATATATATACATATATATGTATATATATTTTTATATATGTAAATATACATATATATGTAAAAAAAATATACATACATACATATATATATATATATATATATATACATACATATATATGTAAAAAAAATATACATACATATATATATATATATATATACACACATATATGTATGTATATATTTACAGGTATATATATATATATATATATATATATATATATATATATATATATATATATATGTATATATATATATTTATATATATGTAAAAAAATATATATTTATACATATATGTATATATGTGTATATGTATACACTATATATATATATATATATATATATATATATATATATATATATATTTATTTATTTTTATTTTTTATTTTTATTTATTTATTTATTTTTGTAATTTATTTATATCTTTATTATTCTATTTTTTTCCACAAGGAACAGGAGAAGTCAGCAAACTTTCACTTTACATTTCTGTGAAGACACTAAAGATGAGTTTGATTCTGATTCAGCTTAATAAATAAAGCAAAACAAAACAAAAACAAATCTGCAGGAGGCTTATTTCAAGTTCACATAAGATTAATTATTTAAATGAAATAATAAAACAAAATAAATACTAAAATAAATGCATTTTGTTGGAGTTCATTTAAAATGTTGCTTTTAAGAAAAAGTAAAAAGACAATAAACATTTATTTATTTAGTTTAGGATGACATTCTAAATTAGTGAATACAAATTAAACAATAATTATTTGGTAGGATTTTGTTAAATCTGCTATTAATAAAAAACTCTATAATTGAGTAGAATGACATCCACCGTAGTTTCTAGTTAGTATACGTCACTAAAAATAACACAAAACATCAATAATTGAGGAGGATATTGTGTTGAATAAGTCAAACACTGATGTGGAGAAAAATCTTCTGTTTATGGTAAAAAAAAAGAAGAAAGAATACAGTTTGATTTTCCTACAAGACTAATCAATTGAACATGATTGATTTCAATAGAAGTGATTAAATAAAGTGCATACAAGGTGCAATGAAGGCAACGTAGGACTGGGGGTGCACTTTGTGAACAATAAATCAGAAAGTAGAGAGAATGAAGCACTTTTTTTTTACCACCACTGCAGCAACTTTCTACTTCCTGTCTCCAAGACGCGTCATGTTGACACGTCACTGAAGCCTTCTGATTGGACAACGACGTCATCTTCTCAATGTCCCATCTTCCCATTTTCATCATCTTGTACACAAGCCGTAAAAAAACGGGGATAATGAATCACCTTTTTGTTGTCGTACCCCAGACACGGTAAATGTGCGGCTTGGTCCCGCCCACCGCCTCCTGGGTCACATTTGTCTGCACTTCATTAAGATGGACACACACACACACACACACACACACACACACACACACACACACACACACACACACACACACACACACACACACACACACACCAGTACAGAGTTAACAAGCTGCACTGACTCTAATCCAGCCCCTGGAGGACTGAGTGAGGGCGGGTGTGTGTGAGGGGGGGGCACAAATGGTGATCTAATGATCTTGTCTTAAAGCAAACATTGAAAACACACACATTTTATTTATGTCTGACAGTATTTACGGCCTGTTTGGTTTGAGACGTTGTTGACGGTGAAAGAGACACAATTACGGCTGGGTACTGCCTTGCAAAGTGAGATCTAGACTCTTTCAGTCTGCTGTAGGGTTGTATGGTATACCGGTACTCGTATGGTACCGCCATACTAAAGCGCTTTGAGTACCTTGAAGGTAGAAAAGCGCTATACAAGTACAACAACCCATACTATTGAATCACATTTGGTACTATACCTGTACTATACTATATTACTATTAATACGTCACTTTTGGACATGTTACTATTAATACGTCACTTTTGCACATGTTACTATTAATACGTCACTTTTGCACATGTTACTATTAATAATAAGTCACTTTTGCACATGTTACTATTAATACGTCACTTTTGCACATGTTACTATTAATAGTAAGTCACTTTTGCACATGTTACTATTAATAAGTCACTTTTGCACATGTTACTATTAGTAAGTCACTTTTGCACATGTTACTATTAATACATCACTTTTGCACATGGTACTATTAGTCAGTCACTTTTGCACATGTTACTATTAATAATAAGTCACTTTTGCACATGTTACTATGAATACATCACTTTTGCACATGTTACTATCAATACATCACTTTTGCACGTTACTATGAATATATCACTTTTGCATATGTTACTATTAATAATAAGTCACTTTTGCACATGTTACTATTAATACGTCACTTTTGCACGTTACTATTAATAATGCGTCACCTTTGCACATGTTACTATTACTAATAAGTCACTTTTGCACACGTTGCTATTGATAATAAGTCACTTTTGCACATGTTACTATTAATAATAAGTCACTTTTGCTTATGTTACTATTAATAATAAGTCACTTTTGCACATGTTACAATTAATACTGTTATGATCCGCTGCCCGGATCATATTTTTGTTTTTGTTTTCAAGTCACTTGTGTTTTCTGCACCTCTTGAGTTTGTTTCTGTTGCCATGACGGCAGATTATTGTCACCTGCCTCTGGTTAGTGTCCCGGACGCGCACCTGTTGCCCGGGCACTAATCAGAGGGCTATTTAGTTTACGCGCTGGCCTCATTCGGTCTGTTGGTTTTGTTTGCTCCTACGCAACAAGTTACGCTCCTAGTTTCGCTCATAGTTTACATTTTTGATATTAGCATCTTTGCTACCCTCTTGTTTTCCGTGCCGTGGTGCACCGCGCAGCATTTTGTTCTGCATTCAGAATAAATCATTTATTCTCACCTGCAAGCCGCTTCCTGACATCCCTCTGCATCTTGAAAAGACGACCTCCGGCATCACAATGCCACGCAACCGTAACAGAAAACCAACAGCAGACAGTCTTTTCGAAGAGGGCGTGGAGGATTCCGGCTACGGGACGTGGCTGGTTTTAAAGGCGATGGAGAGAGAGACTTTCCAGTATTCCCCTTTGGAGCGCGAAGACCTTTTGTGGGGGCCTGACGGTTCGTTGGTCCATATCGACTCCATCTGGCCCGGGGATGTCCGCTCACAGCCAGCCCGAACGCGTCAGCGAAAGCGGAAGTCAGCCAAGAAGACTTCGGCTCGCGGCAAAGACGCACCTATCCCACAACTTTTCCCTCCGGAGCACAGCCAGCTACAACCAGCCCATGATTCCCCTCCGCCGATGTTTGGTAATCCCATCACTCACTTTGCCAAACAGTTCACTGATTGGGCTGTCAGTCAGCTGGAGACCCGCGCGGATGACGTCATCCCGTCCACTGGTGATGACGTCATAGACGAAGACATTTTTTTAAATTCAATCAATTCTTTTTGTCAGCCGCCTCCAAATGACTTTAATTCAACAATTAAACACTATCAGGACATTTTTGTTGATTCTAGGTCTAGTCAGTCCCACTCACCTTCTGACTTTCAAGCTCAGCCCCTAATTACTTTGGCCCCACCCTCTAAGGCTCAAGCTCCACCCACTCCTCTGTCTGCTGTGCCACATGCTGCTCTGCCTTCTCCACTTCCTGTTCCAGCCCAGTCATCTTCCGAGACACCCCTCGAGAAGTACAGTCCTGCTTGGGTGGATGAGTGGTACCGGAAGGTACTGATTGAACTTGAGGAACAATCCCAAGCGGCAAAGGACACTCTGCATGCTATTGAAGAGCAGAATAGAGGTTTTGGACAATCAAAAGGGGAGGAGCCTACCCCCCTCCTCACCTCCTCCCTCCCACCCCTAAAGACTGTTCCAGACTGCACAAGACGCGTCTGGGATCCGCTTCTTGAGGGGGGGGCTAGTACTGGGTGCTTTGCTAGTGGGCAGGCACAGCTGCGCCCAGCCAAACCCAAACCTCCATGCCGGCCTCCGCCACCAGTCCTCCGGCATGCTAAGCCGCAACCCCCTGCCCGGCCGCCACCACCGGTTTTTCGGCATGCTAAGCCGCAACCTCCTGCCCGGCCGCCGCCACCAGTCCTCCGGCATGCTAAGCCGCAACCCCCTGCCCGGCCGCCACCACCGGTTTTTCAGCATGCTAAGCCGCAACCTCCTGCCCGGCCACCACCACCAGTCCTTCGGCGTGCTAAGCCGCAACCCCCGGCCAGGCCACCTCCGCCAAAGTCACGACCAGCAACTGCTCCAAGTCTGGTTCCCACACCAGCAACTGCTCCAAGTCTGGTTCCCACACCAGCAACTGCTCCAAGTCTGGTTCCCACACCAGCAACTGCTCCAAGTCTGGTTCTCACACCAGCACCTGCTCCAAGTCTGGTTCCCACACCAGCACCTGCTCCAAGTCTGGTTCCCACACCAGCACCTGCTCCAAGTCTGGTTCCCACACCAGCACCAGCTCCAAGTCTGGTTCCCACACCAGCACCAGCTCCAAGTCTGGTTCCCACACCAGCACCTGCTCCGCCCACGCCGGCAGACGAGCCGCCTGCTCCGCCCACGTCGACAGCCCGGACGCCTGCTCCGCCCACGTCGACAGCCCGGACGCCTGCTCCGCCCACGCCGGCAGACGAGCCGCCTGCTCCGCCTCTGGCTCCGCCCACGCCGACAGACGAGCCGCCTGCTCCGCCTCTGACTCCGCCCACGCCGACAGACGAGCCGCCTGCTCCGCCCACGCCGACAGCGACGACGCCTCCTGTTTCCACGGCGACGACGCTTCCTGTTTCCACGGCGACGACAACGCTTCCTGTTTCCACGGCGACGACGACGCTTCCTGTTTCCACGGCGACGACGACGCTTCCTGTTTCCACGGCGACGACGCTTCCTGCTTCCACGGCGACGACGCTTCCTGTCTCCACGGCGACGACGACGCTTCCTGTTTCCACGGCGACGACGACGCTTCCTGTTTCCACGGCGACGACGACGCTTCCTGTTTCCACGGCGACGACGACGCTTCCCGTTTCCTCGGCGACGACGACGCTTCCCGTTTCCACGGCGACGACGACTCCTCCTGTTTCCACGGCGACGACGACTCTTCCTGTTTCCACGGCGACGACGACGCTTCCTGTTTCCACGGCGACGACGACTCCTCCTGCTTCCACGGCGACGTCTGCTCTCTCGCCCTCATCGTCGTCTCAGCGACCTCGAGTGGTCTGGCTGCGCAAGCGGCGCTCTCGGAGGTTTGTGTATGGACGCCAGTGGCGCAAACAGCAGCGACACCCGAGACGTAGTCTCAGAACTCTCCGGCTGCTGAACTTCTGGCGCCACTCACGCCCACCTTCTCGGCAGCCACGAATGTGGCCTTTCCGTGGTCGCCCGCCTCGCCTCCGGCAGCGGCGTTCCATTCGCCGCCGCCACCTGACTCGTCCCCGGTGGATTCGGGGACACGTGGCCTGGCGACCCTCCGCCAAATCCTCCCTCCACCCTCCCTTGACTCTTGAACTTTGTTATAGTCGGGGGGGTTTTAGTTTTGCCAGGGGACATCTGGAATCTGTCCCTTAAGGGGGGGGTACTGTTATGATCCGCTGCCCGGATCATATTTTTGTTTTTGTTTTCAAGTCACTTGTGTTTTCTGCACCTCTTGAGTTTGTTTCTGTTGCCATGACGGCAGATTATTGTCACCTGCCTCTGGTTAGTGTCCCGGACGCGCACCTGTTGCCCGGGCACTAATCAGAGGGCTATTTAGTTTACGCGCTGGCCTCATTCGGTCTGTTGGTTTTGTTTGCTCCTACGCAACAAGTTACGCTCCTAGTTTCGCTCATAGTTTACATTTTTGATATTAGCATCTTTGCTACCCTCTTGTTTTCCGTGCCGTGGTGCACCGCGCAGCATTTTGTTCTGCATTCAGAATAAATCATTTATTCTCACCTGCAAGCCGCTTCCTGACATCCCTCTGCATCTTGAAAAGACGACCTCCGGCATCACAATGCCTCGAAAGCGTAACAAATACGTCACTTTTGCACATGTTACTATTAATAATAAGCAGTGTTGGGACTAACGCGTTACAAAGTAACGCGTTACTGTAACGCCGTTAGTTTCGGCGGTAACTAGTAATCTAACGCGTTATTTTTTATATTAAGTAACTCAGTTACCGTTACTACATGATGCGTTACTGCGTTATTTTTTATGTAGTATCGGCTAGAAACTGAGGATCTGATCGTGTTTTATGGCAGTGAAGCAGAGACGTGCTTCTGATTCTTCCTCTGCGCTCTCTGTGTGTGTGTGCGGGTGTGGGGAGGTGAGGGGAGGGGAGGGGAGGGGAGGGGGGTGCGCAATAATAACCGTTGGCCAACAAAAAAGTAACCACAGAACACTATACAGACTATACGGTATAGTGGTCTGTGGTTACTTTTTGGTTGGCCAAGCGGACGTGACGGCAGGCTGTCCTCACTCAGGTCCGCACGGACCTGGAGGGGGCGTGCCTTAAGTCCGGCTGGAAATCGGGAGAAATTTGAGAGAATGGTTGTCCCGGGGAGAGGCAAGTATGAGATATTCTCCCTTCTTTTCTTTTGTCGAGCACAATTTAGTTAAATGTAAGTTGTGTCTTGGATCAAAGATCCCGTCTACTGCCCAAAACAACAATTCAAATCTGCCTGGTTAGGCTTTGTGTATGTCACGTGTGCCTTCCTTAGGTGAAGCCAGCTTTACAGCTATGTTGTTGATTGATTGATTGATTGAAACTTTTAGTAGTATGTTGCACAGTACAGTACATATTCCGTACAATTGACCACTAAATGGTAACACCCCAGTAAGTTTTTCAACTTGCTTAAGTCGGGGTCCACTGATTCATGATACAGATATATACTATCAAATATATACTAACATCATAATACAGTCATCACACAAGATAATCATCAGGGTATATACATTGAATTATTTACAATCCGGGGTGTGGGATATGGAGGGGGGGGTTAGGTGTGGTTGGTATCAACACTTCTGTCATCAACAATCAGCATCAACAATTGCATCATCAGAGAAATGGACATTGAAACAGTGTAGGACTGACTTGGTAGGATATGTACAGCAAGTAGTGGACACAGAGAGAGAGATCAGAAAGTATAAGAAAAAATGTCTACATTTGATTATTTACAATCCGAAGAGGTATTATGTGGAAGGGAGGGTGTTAGTTTAAGGTTGTAGTTGCCTGGAGATGTTCTTTTAGTGCGGTTTTGAAGGAGGATAGAGATGCCCTTTACTTTACACCTGTTGGGAGTGGATTCCATATTGAAGTGGCATAGAAAGACAATGAGTTAAGACCTTTGTTAGTTTGGAATCTGGGTTTAACGTGGTTAGTGTTAGTGTTATTATGCTGTTTGTTACTTATGTATGTTATGTTGCAGCTATTTAAAATAGTTTTGTCAATTTGTTCTGGCCTGAAATAAATTGGCCCTTTGAAACATATCTTTGTCTTTGTGTGTTGTATGTAGAGCACATTGCTTAGCAGAGTTCAGTGATGCAAATGCATGTCAAGTTGATCAACAGATTGTATTATTCTCCAGTGCAATAACAATACTGAAATGAAGGCTAAAAGGGCATTAATGGGAGCTTTAAAAACAAAAAGTTGAAGAAGTAACTAAATAGTTACTTTTCACAGTAACGCATTACTTTTTGGTGTAAGTAACTGAGTTAGTAACTGAGTTACTTTTGAAATAAAGTAACTAGTAACTGTAACTAGTTACTGGTTTTCAGTACCTAACCCAACACTGATAATAAGTCACTTTTGCACGTTACTATTAGTAAGTCACTTTTGCACATGTTACTATTATAATAAGTCACTTTTGCACATGTTACTATTAATAATACGTCACTTTTGCACATGTTACTATTAATAATAAGTCACTTTTGCACATGTTACTATTAATAATAAGTCACTTTTGCACATGTTACTATTAATAATAAGTCACTTTTGCACATGTTACTATTAATAGTAAGTCACCTCTGCACATGTTACTATTAATAAGTCACTTTTGCACATGTTACTATTAGTAAGTCACTTTTGCACATGTCACTATTAATAATAATTTACTTTTGCACATGTTGCTATTAATAATAAGTCACTTTTGCACATGTTACTATTAATACGTCACCTTTGAACATGTTTGTAATAATAAGTCACTTTTGCCCATCTTACTATTAATAATAAGTCACTTTTGCACATGTTACTATGAATATGTCACTTTTGCACATGTTACTATTATTTATAAGTCACTTTTACACATGTTACTATTAATAGGTCACTTTTGCACATGTACTATTAATAAGTCACTTTTGCACATGTTACTATTAGTAAGTCACTTTTGCACGTTACTATTAATACGTCCCTTTTGCACATCTTACTATTAATAATAAGTCACTTTTGCACATGTTACTATGAATACTTCACTTTTGCATATGTTACTATTAATAATAAGTCACTTTTGCACATGTTACCATTAATACGTCACTTTTGCACATGTTACTATTAATAATAAGTCACTTTTGCACATGTTGCTATGAATACATCACTTTTGCACATCTTACTATGAATACATCACTTTTGCATATGTTACTATTAATAATAAGTCACTTTTGCAGATGTTACTATTAATACGTCACTTTTGCACATGTTACTATTAGTAAGTCACTTTTGCACATGTTACTATTGATAATAATTCACTTTTGCACATGTTGCTATTAATAATAAGTCACTTTTGCACATGTTGCTATTAATATGTCACCTTTGAACATGTTAGTAGTAATAAGTCACTTTTGCGCATCTTACTATTAATAATAAGTCACTTTTGCACATGTTACTATTAATAATAAGTCACTTTTGCACCTGTTACTATTAATAATAAGTCACTTTTGCACATGTTACTATTAGTAATAATTTACTTTTGCACATGTTGCTATTAATAATAAGTCCTTTTGCACATGTTACTATTATAATAAGTCACTTTTGCATATGTTACTATTAATAATACGTCACTTTTGCACATGTTACTATTCATACCTCACTTTTGCACATGTTACTATGAATACATCACTTTTGCATATGTTACTATTAATAATAAGTCACTTTTGCACATGTTACCATTAATACGTCACTTTTGCACATGTTACTATTAATAATAAGTCACTTTTGCACATGTTGCTATGAATACATCACTTTTGCACATCTTACTATGAATACATCACTTTTGCATATGTTACTATTAATAATAAGTCACTTTTGCACATGTTACAATTAATACGTCACTTTTGCACATGTTACTATTAATAATAAGTCACTTTTGCACATGTTACTATTAGTAAGTCACTTTTGCACATGTTACTATTAATAATAATTTACTTTTGCACATGTTGCTATTAATAATAAGTCACTTTTGCACATGTTGCTATTAATATGTCACCTTTGAACATGTTAGTAGTAATAAGTCACTTTTGTGCATCTTACTATTAATAATAAGTCACTTTTGCACATGTTACTATTAATAATAAGTCACTTTTGCACCTGTTACTATTAATAGGGACGGCGTGGCGCAGTGGAAGAATGGCCGTGCGCGACCCGAGGGTCCCTGGTTCAATCCCCACCTAGTACCAACCTCGTCATGTCCGTTGTGTCCTGAGCAAGACACTTCACCCTTGCTCCTGATGGGTGCTGGTTAGCGCCTTGCATGGCAGCTCCCTCCATCAGTGTGTGAATGTGTGTGTGAATGGGTAAATGTGGAAGTAGTGTCAAAGCGCTTTGAGTACCTTGAAGGTAGAAAAGTACAACCCATTTATCATTCATTTATTTATAATAATAAGTCACTTTTGCACATGTTACTATTAGTAATAATTTACTTTTGCACATGTTGCTATTAAAAATAAGTCCTTTTGCACATGTTACTATTATAATAAGTCCCTTTTGCATATGTTACTATTAATAATACGTCACTTTTGCACATGTTACTATTAATAATGCGTCACTTTTGCACATGTTACTATTAATAATAAGTCACTTTTGCACATGTTACTATTAATAATAAGTCACTTTTGCACATGTTACTATTAATAGTAAGTCACTTTTGCACATGTTACTATTAATAATAAGTCACTTTTGCACATGTTACTATTAATAATAAGTCACTTTTGCACATGTTGCTATTAATAATAAGTCACTTTTGCATATGTTACTATTAATAATAAGTCACTTTTGCACATGTTACAATTAATACGTCACTTTTGCACATGTTACTATTAATAATAAGTCACTTTTGCACATGTAACTATGAATACATCACTTTTGCACATGTTACTATGAATACATCACTTTTGCATATGTTACTATTAATAATAAGTCACTTTTGCACATGTTACTATTAATATGTCACTTTTGCACATGTTACTATTAATAATACGTCACTTTTGCACATGTTACTATTAATAATAAGTCACTTTTTCACATGTTACTATTAATAATAAGTCACTTTTGCACATGTTCCTTTTAATAATAAGTCATTTTTGCACATGTTACTATAAATAATAAGTCACTTTTGCATATGTTACTATTAACACGTCACTTTTGGATATGTTACTATTAATAAGAAGTCACTTTTGCACGTTACTATTAATAATAAGTCATTTTTTACATGTTACTATTAATAAGTCACTTTTGCACATGTTACTATTAATTCACACAAAAGGGTTGTTTCTTTCTGTTATTAATATTCTGGTTCCTACATTATATATCAATATATATCAATACAGTCTGCAAGGGATACAGTCCGTAAGCACACATGATTGTGCGTGCTGCTGGTCCACTAATAGTACTAACCTTTAACAGTTAATTTTACTCATTTTCATTAATTACTAGTTTCTATGTAACTGGTTTTATATTGTTTTACTTTCTTTTTCATTCAAGAAAATGTTTTTATTTTATTTTATTAATTTTAAAAAAAAGTACCTGATCTTCACCATACCTGGTTGTCCAAATTAGGCATAATAATGTGTTAATTCCACGACTGTATATATCGGTTGATATCGGTATCGGTTGATATCGGTATTGGTTGATATCGGTATCGGTAATTAAAGATTTGGACAAAATCGGACATCCCTAGTCATTGCTTTGAAAATAATAATGAATAATGGTCAATGATATTATGAATTATTGACCTATTTAAGGCTCCAATGACTTCACGTCTAATATTCTACTTTGAATTAGATTTATTCTTCTAAAGGGGGAGGGATTGCATTTTTTGCCATAAAAAACATGGTTTTCTTTGACAAATTGGGCAAAAAGCAATAAAGGAACATTTTGACCTACATTGGAAAAAAAAAAAAAAAAAAAAAAAAAAAAAAAATTGCTTTTCTGACATGGACTTGTTTCTTAGCGCTGTTTCCCCTCAGCTGCGGCTGATTGGCACCTGGCCACACCTGGTGTCAATCAGTCGGCTGCTATTTATACTCCAGTCAGCGCTGGAGTATTGTTTGTTGTTTGCTGTGGACTGCTTGCTGTCTCCAGTTCTCCCTGTTTCTTTGTATGCTGTGAGCTATTCCCTGATTCCTGTTCCTGTTTGCTGTTCCCTGCCTCCTGGTTCATGTTTTACCTGCATTTTTTGGACAATAAAACCATGTTTTCCTGCACCAAGCCTGCCTTCTCTGCATCTTGGGGTTTGTCACCACCACTTCCTGACAAGGACTTTGGGTAGGCCATTCTAAAACCTTCATTCTAGCCTGATTTAGCCATTCCTTGAGGTGTGTTTGGGGTCATTGTCCTGTTGGAACACCCAACTGCGCCCAAGACCCAACCTCCGGGCTGATGATTTTAGCTTGTCCTGAAGAATTTGGAGCTAATCCTCCTTTTTCATTGTCCCATTTAAAGCACCAGTTCCATTGGCAGCAAAACAGGCCCAGAGCATAATGCTACCACCACCATGCTTGACAGTAGGAATAGTGTTCCTGGGATTAAAGGCCTCATCTTTTCTCCTCTAAACATATTGCTGGGTTTTGTGGCCAAACAGCTCCATTTTTGTTTCATCTGACATCACCTGGACAAAGATAAGACCTTCTGGAGGAAAGTTGTGTGGTCCAAACAGGACAATGACCCCAAACACACGTCAAAAGTGGTAAAGGAATGGCTAAATCAGGCTAGAATGAAGGTTTTCGAATGGCCTTCCCAAAGTCCTGATGTGTGGACAATGCTGAAGAAACAAGTCCATGTCAGAAAACCAACAAATTTAGCTGAACTGTACCAATTTTGTCAAAAGGAGTGTCACGAGTGTCTCAAAGGGCTGCACAAGCAACAACGACATCCTGGGCTCAGATCCCACATCAGGGCAAGGAAAAACTCAACCCAATGGGATGACAATGAGAAACCTTGGAGGGGACCGCAGATGTGGGGACGGCCCCCACCCCCGGGCGACCTGTGCAATGGACGTCGAGTGGATCTATCATACTATTGTGAGAGTCAAGTCCATAGTGGATCTAACATAATAGTGTGAGAGTCCAGTCCATAGTGGATCTAACATAATAGTGTGAGAGTCCAGTCCATAGTGGATCCAACATAATAGTGTGAGAGTCCAGTCCATAGTGGATCTAACATAATAGTGTGAGAGTCCAGTCCATAGTGGATCTAACATAATAGTGTGAGAGTCCAGTCCATAGTGGATCTAACATAATAGTGTGGGAGTCCAGTCCATTGTGGATCTAACATAATAGTGTGAGAGTCCAGTCCATAGTGGATCTAACATAATAGTGTGAGAGTCCAGTCCATAGTGAATCTAACATAATAGTGTGAGAGTCCAGTCCATAGTGGATCTAACATAATATTGAGAGTCCAGTCCTTAGTGGATCTAGCATAATAGTGTGAGAGTCCAGTCCATAGTGGATCTAACATACTAGTGTGAGAGTCCAGTCCATAGTGGATCTAACATAATAGTGTGAGAGTCCAGTCCATAGTGAATCTAACATAATAGTGTGAGAGTCCAGTCCATAGTGGATCTAACATAATATTGAGATAGTTCAGTCCATAGTGGATCTAGCATAATAGTGTGAGAGTCCAGTCCATAGTGGATCTAACATAATATTGAGAGAGTCCAGTCCATAGTGGATCTAGCATAATAGTGTGAGAGTCCAGTCCATAGTGGATCTAACATAATATTGGGAGAGTCCAGTCCATAGTGGATCTAGCATAATAGTGTGAGAGTCCAGCCCATAGTGGATCTAACATAATAGTGCGAGAGTCCAGTCCATAGTGGATCTAACATAACAGTGTGAGAGTCCAGTCCATAGTGGATCTAACATAATATTGTGAGAGTCCAGTCCATAGTGGATCTAACATAATAGTGTCAGAGTCCAGTCCATAGTGGATCTAACATAATAGTGTGAGTCCAGTCCATAGTGGATCTAACATAAAAGTGTGAGAGTTCAGTCCATAGTGGATCTAACATAATAGTGTGAGAGTCCAGTCCATAGTGGATCTAACATAATAGTGTGAGAGTCCAGTCCATAGTGGATCTAACATAATAGTGTGAGAGTCCAGTCCATAGTGGATCTAGCATAATATTGTGAGAGTCCAGTCCATAGTGGATCTAACATAATAGTGAGAGTCCAGTCCACAGTGGATCTAACATAATATTGTGAGAGTCCAGTTCATAGTGGATCTAACATAATAGTGAGAGTCCAGTCCATAGTGGATCTAACATAATAGCGTAAGAGTCCAGTCCATAGTGGATCTAACATAATAATGAGAGTCCAGTCCATAGTGGATCTAACATAATAGTGTGAGAGCCCAGTCCATAGTGGATCTAACATAATAGTGTATGAGTCCAGTCCATAGTGGATCTAACAGAATAGTGTGAGAGTCCAGTCCATAGTGGATCTAACATAATAGTGAGTGTCCAGTTCATAGTGGATCTAACATAATAGTGAGAGTCCAGTCCATAGTGGATCTAACATAATATTGTGAGAGTCCAGTCCATAGTGGATCTAACATAATAGTGTGAGAGTCCAGTCCATAGTGGATCTAACATAATAGTGTGAGAGTCCAGTCCATAGTGGATCTAACATAATAGTGTGGGAGTCCAGTCCATTGTGGATCTAACATAATAGTGTGAGAGTCCAGTCCATAGTGGAGCTAACATAATAGTGTGAGAGTCCAGTCCATAGTGAATCTAACATAATAGTGTGAGAGTCCAGTCCATAGTGGATCTAACATAATATTGAGAGTCCAGTCCTTAGTGGATCTAGCATAATAGTGTGAGAATCCAGTCCATAGTGGATCTAACATAATAGTGTGAGAGTCCAGTCCATAGTGGATCTAACATAATATTGAGATAGTTCAGTCCATAGTGGATCTAGCATAATAGTGTGAGAGTCCAGTCCATAGTGGATCTAACATAATATTGAGAGAGTCCAGTCCATAGTGGATCTAGCATAATAGTGTGAGAGTCCAGTCCATAGTGGATCTAACATAATATTGAGAGAGTCCAGTCCATAGTGGATCTAGCATAATAGTGTGAGAGTCCAGCCCATAGTGGATCTAACATAATAGTGCGAGAGTCCAGTCCATAGTGGATCTAACATAATAGTGTGAGAGTCCAGTCCATAGTGGATCTAACATAATATTGTGAGAGTCCAGTCCATAGTGGATCTAACATAATAGTGTCAGAGTCCAGTCCATAGTGGATCTAACATAATAGTGTGAGTCCAGTCCATAGTGGATCTAACATAATAGTGTGAGAGTTCAGTCCATAGTGGATCTAACATAATAGTGTGAGAGTCCAGTCCATAGTGGATCTAACATAATAGTGTGAGAGTCCAGTCCATAGTGGATCTAGCATAATATTGTGAGAGTCCAGTCCATAGTGGATCTAACATAATAGTGAGAGTCCAGTCCACAGTGGATCTAACATAATATTGTGAGAGTCCAGTCCATAGTGGATCTAACATAATAGTGAGAGTCCAGTCCATAGTGGATCTAACATAATAGCGTAAGAGTCCAGTCCATAGTGGATCTAACATAATAATGAGAGTCCAGTCCACAGTGGATCTAACATAATAGTGTGAGAGCCCAGTCCATAGTGGATCTAACATAATAGTGTATGAGTCCAGTCCATAGTGGATCTAACAGAATAGTGTGAGAGTCCAGTCCATAGTGGATCTAACATAATAGTGAGTGTCCAGTTCATAGTGGATCTAACATAATAGTGAGAGTCCAGTCCATAGTGGATCTAACATAATATTGTGAGAGTCCAGTCCATAGTGGATCTAACATAATAGTGCGAGAGTCCAGTCCACACACTAACGTTTATTGTGTGAATGTATTAACACCAAACCTTCTATTTATTTAGGTAAAATACCCAATGGACGTTATTCATGTAAAATACACAATGGGCGGTATACTTTTGTAATGTTTATTTTATGTTTATATTTTCAGTCTTACAAACCTAAATGAAGGAAGAAGTGTAAAGAAATTAAACTGAAGAAGGAAAATCATTCAGAAGAATCCTCAAAAGTTCTGTTTTTTCATGCTGTTAACTAGGGATGTCCGATAATATCGGGCTGCCGATATTACCGGCCGAATATCGGAAATTATCGGTATCGGTTTCTAAAAGTAAAATGCACGTACACGGCCGTAGGGAGAAGTACAGAGTGCCAATACACCTTAAAGGCATTTCCTTTGCGTGCGTGTCGTCCGAGTCACATAATATCTACCGGCTGTTCTCATCACGAATTAATGCAAGGCATAATTGGTCAACAGCCATAAAGGTCACACTGAGGGTTGCCGTATAAGCAACTTTAACACTGTTACAAATATGCACCACAATGTGAACCCACACCAAACAAGAATGACAAACATTTCGGGAGAACATCCGCACCGTAACACAACATAAACACAACAGAACAAATACCCAGAATCCCTTGCAGTACTAACTCTTCCGGGACGCTACAATATAAACCCCCCCTGCTACTCCCTAACCCCACCCACCTCAACCTCCTCATAGTCTCTCTCAGGGAGAGCATGTCCCAAATTCCAAGCTGCTGTTTGGATAGATAGATAGATAGTACTTTATTGATTCCTTCAGGAGAGTTCCCTCAGGAAAATTAAAATTCCAGCAGCAGTGTACAGAATTAAGATCAAATTTAAAAAAGTAAAAAGTACATAATGGGGGTATAAATGGAAACGGAATAGGAAAATATTACAATAAGAATAAAAATAAAAAGCAACAATGAGAATAAAAATATAACAGTGAAATAAGAATATAACAAGAGAAACTAGGCAGTAGTGACCATGCACTGTTATTGTTTTGAGGCATGTTAAAAAAAATAATGCACTTTGTGACTTCAATAATAAATATGGCAGTGCCATGTTGGCATTTTTTTTCCATAACTTGAGTTGATTTATTTTGGAAAACCTTGTTACATTGTTTAATGCATCAAGCGGGGCATCACAACAAAATTAGGCATAATAATGTGTTAATTCCACGATTGTATATATCGGAATCGGTTGATATCGGTATCGGTAATTAAGAGTTGGACAATATCGGAATATCGGATATCGGTAAAAAAGCCATTATCGGACATCTCTACTGTTAACTATCTGTCTAGCCGCACACGCTGGAAATAAGAGTAGCGAGGGCAGAATAATGAACTTATTGACAGTGCAGTGTTTACTTTGCAATGAAGTAAACGCAGTGTCAAAGGAATATAACCTGCGGAGGCACTTTCTGACCAAACATTTAAATATTCGGCCCCTGAGCCACTAAGGATGTTTGACTAGCATCACCATATTGCTTCTCTTTGAATTTACAACTTAATGACGACTTTATTTCATTGGTGAGGTAAAAATGTACAGTGATGACATGGATATTATGTGCAAAATAAGAATAACAGTGAAGGGAGATATTCAAACTACCAAAGGTTAATGTCTTCCTCAAAAAGAGTGATTTTAAGTCTACATTTTAATGAGGGCTTGCACTGAGGAATCACTGAAGTATGGAAATTCAAACAGTCATAAATTGCAATTATCCATCAAGCGTGATGTGTTTTGGCTTAAGACTTCATGGGCGTTTAGCCTCTGACCCGCTAATGAAAGGAGTGAAAAATGAATACAAGATGACATTTTATGCGCTGGGACGCGACACTCACCCAAACAATTAGCTTTTAGTAAGAAGGTGGGTCATTTGGATTTAGAATACTGCCGTAACATTTCATGGTTTATTAGCACTAGCTCTATAAATGTCCGTGCCTCATTTTTGGGGGCACGATAATAGGATGAGATGGTTCATTTGCCTGGGAAATGACAAGTGAAACAAATGCAAATCAACACTGGTGGCAGTCCTCTTCTAAATGCTGACCCAAAGGAAGTTTGCTCAAAGTAGATTTCCATATTGTCCATATGCAAACTGCAACTACAACAATAAGAAAACAAGTAGCCGCCTGCAACAAGTCCCTAAACAAGCATTTCAGACTCATGTCCGCTACACAAAACACACTTCCTTTTCTTGCCCTGGCTGTGGAATTCCAGCACAGGCAGCGTTACAGGCCGACATTTGTCAAAAGCGACTTAAATTGGATTGACTAAACAAACAAACCATTTACTCAGACAACAAAAAGATTCTGAGCACACACAGACAAGCAACCGCTAACGACTCTAACTCCACAGGTAGCTGTAATTGCAGACAAAGACTTAACTTTCCACTCAACGGAAACTGCCTAAAAACATCTGTTGTTTATTTCCATATTGTCCATATGCAAACTGCAACCACAACAATAAGAAAACAAGTAAGTCGCCTGCAACAAGTCCCTGAATAAGCGTTTTAGACTCATGTCCGCTGCACAAAACACACTTCACTTTTCAAGATTCAAGATTCAAGATGCTTTATTATTGTCCATTCTTTAACATGTACAAGACATATAAGAACTGACATTTCATTTTCGGGGCGCAGTCCCACTAAGAGCAGACATACGTTACAGGGGGACAAGACGGGACCGCCGACGGTTCAGCCACTTACAGTGCTCCATAAAAAAGGTGGGAAAAAGGTGATATTGGGAAAGGGGGGAAGAGTAAAAAAAATATCAGTCTAAGGCTGGACCCTCGGGAGGGGTCCAGACTAAGTCCAAGGAAAAAACCTCACATAGCATAGCACACATAAACATGATACATATAATCACAACAACTCGCAACGGAGGGGGGGATTTTGGGCCCTGGAGGCCGGCCTGCTGCTATAAAGCCCTACTCAGCCGTCCATAACCCCGAAGAGGAATTAAGCTTGCCCTGGCTGTGGAATTCCAGCACAGGCAGCGTTACGGGCCGACATTTGTCAAAAGCGACTTGGATTGACTAAACAAACAAACCATTGACTCACACAACAAAAAGATTCTGAGCACACACAGACAAGCAACCGCTAACGACTCTAACTCCACATATAGCTGCAATTGCAGACAAAGGCCTAACTTTCCACTCAACGGAAACTGCCTAAAAACATCAGTTGTTTATTTCCATATTGTCCATATGCAAACTGCAACCACAACAATTCAAAAACAAGTAGTCGCCTGCAACAAGTCCCTGAATAAGCGTTTTAGACTCATGTCCGCTGCACAAAACACACTTCACTTTTCAAGATTCAAGATTCAAGATGCTTTATAATTGTCCATTCTTTAACATGTACAAGACATATAAGAACTGACATTTCATTTTCGGCACAGTCCCACTAAGAGCAGACAACGTTACAAGGGGACAAGACGGGACCGCCGACGGTTCAGCCACTTACAGTGCTCCTTAAAAAAGGTGGGAAAAAGGTGATATTGGGAAAGGGGGGAGAGTAAAAAACATATCAGTCTAAGGATGGACCCTTTGGAGAGGTCCAGACTGAGTCCAAGGAAAAAACCTCGCATAGCATAGCACACATAAACATGATACATATAATCACAACAACTTGCAACAGAGCCTGCCTGCAACAAGTCCCTGAATAAGCGTTTTAGACTCATGTCCGCTGCACAAAACACACTTCACTTTTCTTGCCCTGGCTGTGGAATTCCAGCACACGCAGCGTTACAGCCCAACATTTATCAAGAGCGACTTTAATTGTATTGACTGAAGCTC
>NC_084583.2:9467500-9582500 GCF_033978685.3 Nerophis lumbriciformis
CATCAGGAGATTTTAATGGGAGCATTCACATACCATGGTTTATATAGGGCACAGAGTGGGTGGGTACAGGCTGGCGTAGGGGCGTGGTGATTGGCTCATGTGTTACCTAGGAGGTGTTTCCGTCTGTGGCGGCATGCTGATACAATTTCGCTGCGCTTGTTGAGGGATGACAGGTCTGGACGGTATATAATAAACAGTTTCTCTTTCAAGCATAGGTTGCATCTTTTATTACCACTATTGTAAGGTGTGCTGGATGCAAGAATTTGCCATGTTATTGAATATTCAACATTATTGTCTTTGAGGTCCCAAATGTGTTTGCTGAGTTCTGTGGTATTCCGCAGGTTTTGGTTCCTGAAAGAAGCCTTGTGATTGTTCCATCTGGTTTTAAACTCTCCCTCGGTTAATCCTACATATGTGTCGGATGTGTTAATGTCCTTGCGTGTTACCTTAGATTGGTAAACAACTGATGTTTGTAAGCACCCCCCGTTGAGAGGGCAATCAGGTTTCTTGCGGCAGTTGCAGCCTTTGTTGGTTTTGGGGTCGCTCTGTCCGGGGGCCGACGGCTCATTTGCAATTGTTTTGTTGTGGTTTGAGATAATTTGTCGTATATTGTTCATACAGCTGTAGCTCAATTTAATGTTGTTCTTGTTGAATACTTTTCTTAGGGTGTTGCCTTTGGGAAAGTGTTTGTCAATCAGAGTGAGGAATTTGTGGCCAATGTTAGTTGAGATGTTTTTGCTGTATGGGGGGTTGTACCAGATGATGTTGTTTCGTTTTCTGTTCTTTTTTGGTTGGTTTCCTGGCGTGGGTTCATAGGTGAGGGTGAAATTGTATCCGCTTTCATCAAGGGCTTTTTGGTACGGGGGGGTTGCTTGGTCAAATTCAGCTTTGCTAGATGACAGCATCGATAGCCTTTTATTAATTCCGGTAGGTATTCTTTTCGTGGTGGTGGGTGGGTGGTTGCTGTCATGGTGCACGTATTGGAGTGTTGTGTTGGATTTCGTGAATGGTTGGTAGCTGTTATTTCTCAGGTTGAAAGTGACGTCGAGGAAGTTGACGGTTTGCTTGTTGGCTTCAATCGTGATCCGTAGGCCGTTCTCTTTGAAAATTTGGCATATGCGCTTCTTGGTATTCTCGCTGCTCCTTGGCGAGGCGCGACACACTGCCAGTCCGTCATCACGGTAAATACCAAGGTCCATATATATATATACATACACACTGTATGTATATACGTGTATATATGTATATATGTATGTATGTATATATATATATATATATACACATATATATATACAATGTATGTGTATGTATGTATATATATATATATATATATATATATATATATATATATATATATATATATATATATATATATATATATATATATATATATATATATATACATACATACACATATACATATATACACATTTATACATACATGTATAAATAATAATTAACTCATTATAATGGTGTGTATATATATATATATATATATATATATATATATATATATATATATATATATATATATTTGTATTTTTATTTATTTATTCATACATATATAGGCTTATATTATTTTTGATTTGAACTATGAGGAAAAATACTTTGGGAATAAAGTTGATGTGCTGACAGTGTGTGTGTGTGTGTGGGTGTGTGTGCATGTGTGTGTGTGTGTGAATGTGTGTGTGTGTTCAAGCCTACCAAGTGGGCGTCACACTGGCATAAGATTTAGCGAAAGCTTGACAGGGTGTCATCCGGTGACACCCATCCTTTTTTTTTTTTACCCTCTTTGGCTCCCCCCTAACCTCGTCTCCTCCCCTGGGGCCCCCGTACATTCCTACCTGGGGAGGGGGGGACGACGAACGCCTGGCTGCTCCTGCTTTTCACGCTCCACGCCCGTCCATCCCCCAGCCCCTTTCAGTCCTCGCCATCTCCCTGCAAAGCTCCATCTGGCGCCGGCCTTCCTTCATCTGCCTTCCAATCAGGAGGCAGGAAGAGGCGAGCTGCCTCAGTTTGTGCTCAGTGGAGCGGACCCAGCACTTAAATCCTCCCCAAAAAAAAAAAAAAAATACAAAAGAGGAAGTCTCAGGTCTTGTTTGGGTCCTTCAGCTTCATCCATCTCATTCCACCTTGATGGAAACAGGACAGAAGGCGGGGAACCAACAGGAAGGACGCTAACGTAAACGGACAGAATGTTCTTTGGCGACGCTAAGTGCTGCTTTTCAGCTTGTTTCGTGAGCAAAGCAGCACTATGGAGAGTTACTTCTTAGTGTAATAATAACCATGACCCACTTGCAGGAGATGTTCTCTATTATGTCCACATCAGCTTCATTGTGTCGATCCAACATGAAAAACAACCCCAAAATATACAAGTGCCCTCAAATGATGAATATCACACTTATGAATTTGGGTTCATCATGATTATCAAACAGGTTATTAGTCGCCTGGATTATTCAAATTAACATAATGTTTTGACACAAATGCAAATTTATTGTCAGAATGTCATGCAGTAAAACATAGAGATGGGAATTTGTTACCATTTTGACCATTCCACTTTGGATTCTGCTTAACCGTCTGGTTCTTTGTCGGTTGATTTTCATTCATTTTGTTTACAAACCCCAAAAGCAGTGAAGTTGTCACGTTGTGTAAATGGTAAATAAAAAGAGAATACGATGATTTGTAAATCCTTTTCAACTTCTATTCAATTGAATAGACTGCACAGACAAGATACTTAACGTTCGAACTGAAAAATTTTGTTATTTTTTGCAGAACCTGACATTGATTAAACGTTGTCAAAAAGCATGTTGTTTCAACGTTGTATTTGTGTTGTAGAATTTTGGTTGAATAAATGACCAAAATTCAATGTTGATTCAACGTCAGAACCCAACATTGATTAAACGTTGTATTTGTGTTGTAGAATATTGGTTGGGAATTGACCAAAATTCTATGTTAAATCAATATCAGAACCCAACATTGATTAAAAGTTGTCAAAAAGCATGTTGTTTCAACGTTGTATTTGTGTTGTAGAATTTTGGTTGAGAAATGACCAAAATTCAATGTTAAATCAACGTCAGAACCCAACATTGATTAAAAGTTGTCAAAAAGCATGTTGTTTCAACGTTGTATTTGTGTTATAGACTTTTGGTTGGGAAATGACCAAAATTCAATGTTAAATCAACGTCAGAGCCCAACATTGAATAAAAGTTGTCAAAAAGCATGTTGTTTCAACGTTTTATTTGTGTTGTAGAATTTTGGTCGAGAAATGACCAAAACTTAATGTTAAATCAATGTCAGAACCCAACATTGATTAAACGTTGTATTTGTGTTTTAGAATATTGGTTGAGAAATGACCAAAATTCAATGTTAATTTAACGTCAGAACCCAACATTGATTAAAAGTTGTCAAAAAATGTGTTGTAGAATTTTGGTTGGGAAATGACCAAAATTCAATGTTAAATCAACGTCAGAACCCAACATTGATTAAACGTTGTCAAAAAGCATGTTGTTTCAACGTTGTATTTGTGTTGTAGACTTTTGGTTGGGAAATGACCAACATTCAATGTTAAATCAACGTCAGAGCCCAACATTGATTAAACATTGCCAAAAAGCATGTTGTTTCAACGTTGTATTTGTGTTGTAGAATTTTTGTTGGGAAATGACCAAAATCCAATGTTAAATCAACGTCAGAACCCAACATTATTTAAACGTTGTATTTGTGTTGTAGAATATTGGTTGGGAAATGACCAAAATTCTATGTTAAATCAACGTCAGAACCCAACATTGATTAAACGTTGTCAAAAAGCATGTTGTTTCAACGTTGTATTTGTGTTGTAGAATTTTGGTTGAAAAATGACCAACATTGAATGTTAAATCAACGTCAGAACCCAACATTGATTAAACGTTGTCAAAAAGCATGTTGTTTCAACGTTGTATTTGTGTTGTAGAATTTTGGTTGAAAAATGACCAACATTGAATGTTAAATCAATGTCAGAACCCGACATTGATTAAACGTGAAAAAGTATGTTGTTTCAACGTTGTATTTGTGTTGTAGAGTATTGGTTGGGAAATGACCAAAATTCTATGTTAAATCAACGTCAGAACCCAACACTGATTAAAAGTTGTCAAAAAGCATGTTGTTTCAACGTTGTATTTGTGTTGTAGAATTTTGGTTGAGAAATGACCAACATTCAATGTTAAATCAACGTCAGAACCCGAAATTGATTAAACGTTGTCAAAAAGCATGTTGTTTCAACGTTGTATTTGTGTTGTAGAATTTTGGTTGGGAAATGACCAACATTCAATGTTAAATCAAGGTCAGAACCTGACATTGATTAAACGCTGTATTTGTGTTGTAGAATATTGGTTGAGAAATGACCAAAATTCAATGTTTATTCAACGTCAGAACCCAACATTGATTAAATGTTGTCAAAAATTGTGTTGTAGAATTTCGGTTGGGAAATGACCAAAATTCTATGTTAAATCAACGTCAGAGCCCAACATTGATTAAAAGTTGTCAAAAAGCATGTTGTTTCAACATTGTATTTGTGTTGTAGAATTTTGGTTGAGAAATGACCTAAATTCAATGTTAAATCAACGTCAGAACCCAACATTGATTAAACTTTGTCAATTAACTTGTCATGATCCGTCACCCGGGTCATGGCATGATTTAAGTTTGGTAGTTTTCCTGTTTTAGTCTGTTTCCTGGGTGCACCCTCTTTCCCTGTTTCTGTTGGCTACCATGGGCACTGATTCTCCTCACCTGTCTTTGTTTAGCAATTAGTGTTCCCACCAGGTGTTTTGGTTGATCACTCCCCTATATAGTTTCCTGTCACCCAGGGTCAATGTTTGCTATAGGCAACAATTACGTTTCTCCTGGTTTTTCTACACACTAGCATTCCTCGTTTTTCACCCTTGGTGACATTTTGGTTTGTTTTAGCTCCACGCTTGTTAGCGTCCTCAGTTTTGTATTTTTGTCCTGCGTTTTATTCATTAAAAGGCTTTTTTAATCTTACCTGCACACTGCTCCAGCTTGTTTTCTGCCTTGGAAGGAACACTACCAGCGCAGCCAACGTAACAATTCTCTGTGAATGACATTCTGAAAAATGTCATTTGTGTCCAAATATTTTTATTTTAAAAATGTGATTTAAATTATGCGAGCTAGGAATAATCTGTGGTTAATCATGATGAGGGGAGCAGTGGGCAGCAGTGGTGGCTGCGCCCGGGAATCATTTTTCGCACCTAGTGTGTGTGTGACAATCATTGGTACTTTAACTTAAGTCCAAATTCAAAGGTGTGATTAATTTGATTACACCAGGGGTGGCCCACAGTTAAAACATTAAAAAAACAAAACAAATAAAACCCAACATAAAACATTTGAATAAAATAACAGAATAACATAAATAAAGTTGCAATGTAGACTCTAAAAACACAAAGCTGTTATGCAGGCGGGTTTTTTTCTGTCATTGAAAAACAACCAAAAAAATAATGAATCAAAATCACTGGGAAAATATTGCATATTTAGTGTGTTTGCCGTATAAAAACAATGTTTTCTTTGACAAAAAGGGCTTAAAATAAACACACACACACACAAAAAAAGGATTTAGAGATTTTAGTGTAGAAAGTAAAAACACACTTTTAAACTGTCATTGCTTCGGAAATAATGAATAATGGTCAATGATATGCATGTTTTAAATAAAAGTAACATCAATGGATTTTTAAGATCTTTAAAAATCGTATTTAAGACCTTGTATGAAATTTTAGGAGAATTTTAGACAATTTAAGGCCTTAAATTCAATTTATTGTATTTAAGACTTTTTTTTTTTAGACTTTTTAAAACCCAGCGATTACCCTGAGTACCATTTCTGGCCGCATTATTACATATATATATATATATATATATATATATATATATATATATATATATATATATATATATATATATATATATATATATATATATATATATAAACATATAATACGGGGGGCGGCGTGGCGCGGTTGAGAGAGAGTGGCCGTGCTTGCAACCTGAGGGTTCCTGGTTCAATCCCCACCTTCTACCAACCTCGTCACGTCTGTTGTGTCGTTGAGCAAGTGTCAGGTTCAAACACCGAACTACCTAATTACACAAGACAAGAAGAAGGAATCAGGCAGAGACAGAGTTAAATTTTGCTCATGGGGAGAGACGTATGGGGCTGCACACTCAGTAACAGTTTCATCCTACGCTCTAAGGTACAGCCCCACGCGCTCCTCTATTTATTCGGGAGTTCCCTATTTCAATGGTCCCCAACCACCGGGCCGCGCCCCGGTACCGGTCCGTGGAGCGATTGGTACCGGGCCGCACAATAAAAAAAATAAATAAAAATAATAATAATAATAAATTATTTTTTATTTTTTATTAAATCAACATAAAAAAACACAAGATACACTTACAATTAGTGCACCAACCCAAAAAACCTCCCTCCCTCATTCACACTCATTCACACAAAAGGGTTGTTTCTTTCTGTTAAAATATTTCTGGTTCCTACATTATATATCAATATAGATCAGGGGTCTCAAACTCAATTTACCTGGGGGCCACTGCATGCAGAAACTGGGTGAGGCTGGGCCGCAAGAAAAGATTTCTTGAAAAAAATCTAACATGCACTTTTTAATGAATTCACCTTCTTTGAATGGCTTTCCTGCCCTAGCAACCATCTCACTCACCATGTAGCTAGCTTTGACTGCTGCATCGCTCTTTTCGCTTGCTTTCTTGACAAAATCTTGTTGCCTCAGTAGACTGGTTTTAACATTTGCAACCCGGTTCACTCTCTCATCTCCCTGGTATTTTGCATACTCCTCAGCATGTCTAATTGTATAATGCCGTTTCAAATTGTATTCCTTGTGCACCGCAACTTTCTCTGTATCAACTACAGAAAAGAGCTATAAGGATTATTCATAAAGTAGATTACTTAGAACACACTAACATATTATTTATCAATTCGGGTTTATTGAAATTACAGGAGCTAGTAAAGTTACAGACATTATGTGTCATGTTTAAGGCTAAAAGTAAAACATTGCCAGCAAATTTACAAAAAATGTTTGTCATCACTTCTGAGAATGAAGAGCATAAAAGAAAAGGTCATTTCCAACATCAGTATTCAAGGTCAACTTTAAAACAAATGTGCATATCAGTAGTGGGGGTTAAACTATGGAATTCTCTTTACAATGAGATAAAAAATAGTAAAAATATATTCAAATTGAAAAAATATATAGAGACAGAACAATAAGATCATATGGACAGCCATAAGTGTTTACATTTTGCTTTATATTTATTATTTTACTTATTTTTTGCCTGGTTTTGTATTGTTTTGTATCATCCCGTACAGGTGTACATTTTTTGTTCGGTTTGTACATCATGAAGTTTTGCACTTCTTGTGTTTTTTTGTGTGCTTTTTTGTTTGTTTTCTTTATATTTGGATGTAATTGTTGGTTTATATGATATTATTAAGTAAGACTACGTATTATGTTGAAGGGGGCAGAAAAATATACGATTTTTCTTCATCCTGCTCCTTCTCAGGCATTGGTGTGTAAATGCATAATTGAATAATTGAGGTATAATTGTCTATCGATCAAAGATGCAAATCAATGAAGGAGATAAATAAAAATGAAATGAAGTAAGATGGTAGCGCGGGTGTTTTTGTAGCCCGGAAGAGAGAGGGCTGCAAAGGATTCTGGGTATTTCTTTTGTTGTGTTTATGTTGTGTTTAGGTGCGGATGTTCTCCCGAAATGTCTCGCGGGCTGCAGTTGGCCCGCGGGCCGCGTGTTTGAGACCCCTGATATAGATCAATACAGTCTGCAGGGATACAGTCCGTAAGCACACATGATTATATTTCTTTGTCACAAAAAAAAGGCAGGGACAGAGTTCAATTTTGCTCATGAGGAGAGACGTACGGTGCTGCACACTCAGTTACAGTTTCATCCTACGCTATAAGGTACAGCCCCACGCGCTCCTCTATTTATTCGGGAGTTCCCTAGTTCAGTGGTTCTCCCCCCCCGGTCCGTGGGACAAATTTTCAAGCGTTGACCGGTCCGGAGCTACAAAAATGTTGGGGACCACTGCCCTAGTTAACATCACTGAGGCTGCTACTGAAGGGAGGGATAATGCAAGGAGCCCCAGTTAGACACAATATATGATTATTCAGAAATGGAAATGTGCTGACACTCGTGATATCGCCCAGTCTCTGCTTTGTCTGCGTCACGGTACTCGATGTTCGCCCCTGGCTGGTCTGGAAACAAACTGCTGATGCGAGACAACTCGCAATGTAAGATTACAAGTTGTGTGCCTTTGCACAGATAGAAAAGTACAACTTCAGCACAATTGATAATAACTATAACAACGGCCTTTAAGCATAAGAGTTGTGTGATAACTTATACATAATTATTCTAACAGCAAGACACTTCACCCTTGCTCCTGATGGGTCGTGGTTAGGGCCTTGCATGGCAGCTCCCGCCATCAGTGTGTGAATGTGTGTGTGAATGGGTGAAAGTGGAAATAGTGTCAAAGCGCTTTGAGTACCTTCCATCCATCCATCTTCTTCCGCTTATCCGAGGTCGGGTCGCGGGGGCAGCAGCCTAAGCAGGGAAGCCCAGACTTCCTTCTCCCCAGCCACTTTGCCCAGCTCCTCCCGGGGGATCCCGAGGCGTTCCCGAGGCGTTCCCAGGCCAGCCGGGAGACATAGTCTTCCCAACGTGTCCTGGGTCTTCCCCGTGGCCTCCTACCGGTTGGACGTGCCCGAAACACCTCCCGAGGGAGGCGTTCGGGTGGCATCCTGACCAGATGCCCGAACCACCTCATCTGGCTCCTCTCGATGTGGAGGAGCAGCGGCTTTACTTTGAGCTCCCCTCGGATGACAGAGCTTCTCACCCTATCTCTAAGGGAGAGCCCCGCCACCCTGCGAAGGAAACTAATTTCGGCCGCTTGTACCCTTGATCTTGTCCTTTCGTTCATGACCCAAAGCTCATGACCATAGGTGAGGATGGGAACGTAGATCGACCGGTAAATTGAGAGCTTTGCCTTCCGGCTCAGCTCCTTCTTCACCACAACGGATCGATACAGCGTCCGCATTACTGAAGACGCCGCACCGATCCGCCTGTCAATCTCACGATCCACTCTTCCCTCACTCGTGAACAAGACTCCGAGGTACTTGAACTCCTCCACTTGGGGCAAGATCTCCTCCCCAACCCGGAGATGGCACTCCACCCTTTTCCGGGCGAGAACCATGGACTCGGATTTGGAGGTGCTGATTCCCATCCCAGTCGCTTCACACTCGGCTGCGAACCGATCCAGTGAGAGCTGAAGATCTTGGCCAGATGAAGCCATCAGGACCACATCATCTGCAAAAAGCAGAGACCTAATCCTGCAGCCACCAAACCAGATCCCCTCAATGCCTTGACTGCGCCTAGAAATTCTGTCCATAAAAGTTATGAACAGAATCGGTGACAAAGGGCAGCCCTGGCGGAGTCCAACCCTCACTGGAAACGGGTCCGACTTACTGCCGGCAATGCGGACCAAGCTCTGGCACTGAGCATACAGGGAGCGGACTGCCACAATCAGACAGTCCGATACCCCATACTCCCTGAGCACTCCCCACAGGACTTCCCGAGGGACACGGTCGAATGCCTTCTCCAAGTCCACAAAGCACATGTAGACTGGTTGAGCAAACTCCCATGCACCCTCAAGGACCCTGCCGAGAGTATAGAGCTGGTCCACAGTTCCACGACCAGGACGAAAACCACACTGTTCCTCCTGAATCCGAGGTTCAACTATCCGGCGTAGCCTCCTCTCCAGTACACCTGAATAGACCTTACCGGGAAGGCTGAGGAGTGTGATCCCACGATAGTTGGAACACACCCTCCGGTTCCCCTTCTTAAAGAGAGGAACCACCACCCCGGTCTGCTTTGAGTACCTTGAAGGTAGAAAAGCGCTATACAAACATGACCCATTTATAATGATAAATGGAGACTTCCCATTTGGAGTTTTATGATACATCTATGAACAAGCTTATTGGTGTATTTAGCAGGAATTTAAGTCTAATTTAATTTAATGCGTCACAGTTGGGGGAGCACTGCTGTAATGAAAGTTTCCGCTGCTGTGCTCATCATCGCGTTCCTCCCCGAACATCATTAGCCACTTTTAGGGAAGGTTTTTAACACCTGAATCTTGCAATGCTGACACGGGAGAAGTTGACGTGGGTGTCAAATCAAGACAACAAAACAGCACCAGTGTCAGCACAACAGTCCTGGGCCCACGGGCCCGGCAAGACTTCTGTCACCAACGCAACTGTCAATGAGAGCCTGCTGGTGACGGCACCGGCAGCGAGGCTCGGGGGAGGGGGGGGCCCATTCTGACGGCGTGAAAGCGGGAAAAAGAGGTGGAGAGGAGGAAAGAGTGTGAGAGAGAGAGCGAACGTGAGGAAGATGTGGAGAAGGAAACAAGGCGTCTGAGTTGTTGACGTCACTCGAGAGACTTTGTACGTCTGACAGGCCGAGTGCTGCCATGGAGAGAGAGGAACGGGTGTTGGGGGGGAGGTTTTAATTAGCAGTAATTGGCCACTGAGGGAGCAGAAGTTTTGACAGAGTGATATCTCTCTCTTCCTCTGTAGATCTCTGTAGTTTGCAGCAGCACTTCATCTTCCTCCAACTGTCTTCTCACCCACATGTCACAAATATTCTACGTCCCTAGCGCCATTTCATCCCTGCTGTCGTTTATATTTCATACAGAGCCGCCGGTTCGTCGGACGACTCCTCTTTCACGGCGGAGGGTATGGCGCCCACACTAACCACATTGTGAAGTGCACGACAGTAGTGGGCCTCATCCGTGACAACAACGACATGGACAACAGGGAGGAAACATCTGGTTGACTGGTGCAGAACCAGCAACCTGGTTCTGAACGTCGATAAGACCAAGGAGATCATGGTCGACTTCAGGTGGCACCGGTCCAGCCACGCTCCACTCTTCGTCAACGGCACTGCAGTGGAGATCGTAAGCAGCACCAAGTTATTGGGGGTGCAGATAACGGACAATATGACCTGGTCCCTACACACCGGAGCTCTTGTAAAAAGAGCTCAGCAGCGCATGCACTTTTTGCGTAGAATGAAAAGAGCACAGCTCCCTCCCCCCGTTCTCAGCACATTCTACAGAGGCACTATAGAGAGCAACTGCATGTCTGGACTGGAGCCTACAGTGCCTCAGACTGGAAGTCTCTGCAGAGAGTGGTGAGGACGGAGAAAAGATCACCAGGACTCCTCTTCCTCCCATTCGGGAGATCGCAAAAAAGCCACTGCCTGACCAGGGCTCAGAAAATCTGCAGAGACTCCTCCCACCCCACTGCTGGACTCTAGAAAGAGGTTCCGCAGCCTCCATAGCAAAACCGTTCTGTAACAGCTTCTTCCCTCAGGCCGTAAGACTCTTGAACGCATCATAATAATCCCCTCAATTCCCCCCCAAAATGGATTAACTGGCTGGAATATAAAGACAATATAACATACATCCATAAACGTGGATGCATATGCAAAAGTGCAATATATTTATCCGTACAGTAATCTATTTATTTATATCTGCAACTTATTGCTCTTTTATCCTGCACTACAACCAAGTAATGCAACCAAATGTCATTCTTATCTGTACTGTAAAGTTCAAATAACTGAAATAAGCAGGGGCGTCCACGATAATGTTGCTTGGATGGCAACATATGTTGTTCCAAAAGCTGTATGTACCTTTCAGCATTAATGGCGCCTTCACAGATGTGTAAGTTACCCATGCCTTGGGCACTAATACACAGAGGTGGGTAGTAACGCGCTACATTTACTCCGTTACATCTACTTGAGTAACTTTTGGGATAAATTGTACTTCTAAGAGTAGTTTTAATGCAACATACTTTTACTTTTACTTGAGTATATTTATAGAGAAGAAACGCTACTTTTACTCCGCTACTTTTACTCCGCTACTTTTATCTACATTCAGCTCGCTACTCGCTACTAATTTTTATCGATCTGTTAATGCACGCTTTGTTTGTTTTGGTCTGTCAGACAGACCTTCATAGTGCCTGCGTTTCAACAAATACAGTGACGTTCACTCCGTTCCACCAATCAGATGCAGTCACTGGTGACGTAGGACCAATCAAACAGAGTCAGGCGGTCACATGACCTGACTTAAACAAGTTGAAAAACTTATTGGGGTGTTACCATTTAGTGGTCAATTGTACGGAATATATACTGTACTGTGCAATCTACTAATAAAAGTTTCAATCAATCAATCAAAAGTGTGAAGGAAAAAAGACCGTTTTTTATTTCAACCGTACATCCCGTCAAAAGCCTAAAGACTGACTGCACAGTTCCTGTCTTCACAATAAAAGTGCCGCTCCATCGCGCCTGCGCTTTCAAAACAAGAGTCTCCGAAAGCCAGTGTAAACAAGCTAGCAAGCTACGGAGTTTGCCGCCAATGTATCTCTTGTAAAGTGTATAAAAACGAATATGGAAGCTGGACAAATAAGAGATGCCAAAAACCAACCAAAAACCAACCACTTTCATGTGGTATTAGACAGAAAGGAGGAACTTTTTTTCTCCTCCATTTGAAAACGTGGACGCTATCAGCACTACTGTCTGATTACAATCAATGCAAGTCATCAGAATCAGGTAATACACCAACTTATATTGTTGTCTTCATGAAAGAAAGGAATCTATATGTGTTAAACATGCATGTATATTCATTAAAACACCTTTAACATATAAACAAAAACGGCAAAATAAATAAATATAAATTATATACTGTATATATATATATAAATATATATAAATGTGTGTGTGTGTATGTATATATATATATATATATATATATATATATATATATATATATATATGTGTGTGTATATATATATATATATATATATATATATATATATATATGTGTGTATGTATATATATATATATATGATATGTGTGTGTATGTTACTCATCAGTTACTCAGTACTTGAGTAGTTTTTTCACAACATACTTTTTACTTTTACTCAAGTAAATATTTGGGTGACTACTCCTTACTTTTACTTGAGTAATAAATCTCTAAAGTAACAGTACTCTTACTTGAGTACAATTTCTGGCTACTCTACCCACCTCTGCTAATACATCCCCATACCATCATAGATGCTGTCTTTTACACTTTGCGCCGAGAACAGTCCGGAATGTTCTTTTCCTCTTTGTTCCGGAGGACACGACGTCCACACATTCTTGCCATCTCTGTCGTAGCATAGCTTTCGTCGGTAAAGTGTGCGGAACAAACATCCAATTTCTGCCACTTTCGCATCTTTGGGCCACTGGTGCAACTTGAATCCGTCCCTGTTCGTGTTGTTACACCCTCCGACAACACACCGACGAGGCATGATGTCTCCAAGGTACGGAAAACAGTCGAAAAAACGGAAAATAACAGAGCTGATTTGACTCGGTGTTTGAGAAAACGGCGGATTGCTTCCCGACGCTCCGAGAGCGAATATTAGAAAGGCGTTTAATTCGCCAAAATTCCCCCATTTAGAGTTCGGAAATCGGTTAAAAAAATATATGGTCTTTTTTCTGCAACATAGGTCTGGTGATAATGTTCCCCTTTAAACGAAACGTTGGTTTAGTGTGGCTGAAACGGGGCTTAGGCTAAATATTTATTCCTTTAAGGGGTTATCCGGCTTAGTGTAGACATGGTCAAAGATAGCCGCAGACATGCGGAAGGAGGGATGAAAGAAAACAGGACCAAATTTTCAGTTCCATTTGGAAACAACCACTAGAGAGAAATGCTTTAAAATGTAATGTCGGAAATTATCGGTATCGTTTTTTTTTTAATTATCGGTATCGTTATTTTATTTATTTTTATTTTTTATTAAATCAACATAAAAAACACAAGATACACTTACAATTAGTGCACCAACCCAAAAAAATCCCTCCCCCATTTACCATACTTGCCAACCTTGAGACCTCCGATTTCGGGAGGAGGGGGTGGGGGCGTGGTCGGGGGTGGGGCGGGGCGTGGTTGGGGGCGTGGTTAAGAGGGGAGGAGTATATTGACAGCTATAATTCACCAAGTCAAGTATTTCATATATATATATATATATATATATATATATATATATATATATATATATATATATATATATAGAGAGAGAGATATCTACATCCTGAAAATATGCAAACAAAACTGCTTTTAGATAATTGATACTTCAAACTTGCATAAATAAATATTAAGGAATATAACATAATTTGGCTTCTGAGAGTTTCAAAATGTAATGAATAAAATGCAAAAGTTGTTGATAAACAAGCAATTATTTTAATAATTAAATATGGTCATTTTAAATGAATTATTATGATAATTTAAAATCAATTATTTAATTTAATGTATAATTCTATGGCTGGATGTAATAAGGAGTCAGGAAAAAATACAAATAAAAATACAATTAATTTTGATGTTTTTTTATTCTGGTTCCTACATTATATATCAATATATATCAATACAGTCTGCAAGGGATACAGTCCGTAAGCACACATGATTGTGCGTGCTGCTGGTCCACTAATAGTACTAACAGTTAATTTTACCCATTTTCATTAATTACTAGTTTCTATTGAACGGTTTTTATATTGTTTTACTTTCTTTTTTATTCAATTTTTTTTTTTTAATTTATTCATCTTATTTTATTTTATTAATTAAAAAAAAAAAAACACCTTATCTTCACCATACCTAGTTGTCCAAATTAGGCATAATAATGTGTTAATTCCACGACTGCATATATCGGTATCGGTTGATATCGGTACCGGTAATTAAGAGTTGGACAATATCGGAATATCGGAAATCGGCAAAAAAGCCATTATCGGACATCCCTAACAACCACACATCTAGTCGTCTACTTCTTAGGATGGTAGGATACGTCACTCTGTCACGGCAATGTTCCTTTTACTGGGTACTGTGTAAAAGGCACAGGTGGATTTGGTCAGGGAAATTTCCAAGGAGGAGGACTGTGGCCACTGCGTCTTAAAATGTATACTTTTTCTTTTTACAAGCGCTATAACAAGAAATAATCCAATGATAGCTGAGTAGAACGAGGAAAGAAATAAAGGTAAAAGTACTATACACTAAATGTGTGAAAGATCACTGCCAAAGGTCCAGTCCAAGCACCACACATAAAGAGCAACAGACTGAGACGGAATAAAAAGCCAGCGGTGTGGACAACTTTGTACTATCAAGGCGCTAGATTTACTTAGTTACATGTACTCAAGTAACCTTTTGGATCAATTGTACAAACCCCGTTTCCATATGAGTTGGGAAATTGTGTTAGATGTAAATATAAACGGAATACAATGATTTGCAAATCCTTTTCAACCCATATTCAATTGAACAGACTGCAAAGACACGATATTTCATGTTCACACTGAGAAATATTGTTATTTTTTGCAAATATTAGCTCATTTGGAATTTGATGCCTGCAACATGTTTCAAAAAAGCTGGCACAAGTGGCAAAAAAGAGTGAGGAATGCTCAGCAAACACTTATTTGGAACATCCCACAGGTGAACAGGCTAATTGGGAACAGGTGGGTGCCATGATTGGCATGATTGGGTATAAAAGCAGCTTCCATGAAATGCTCAGTCATTCACAAACTAGGACGGGGCGTTTAAGAACAACATTTCTCAACCAGCTATTGCAAGGAATTTAGGGATTTCACCATCTACGCTCTGTAATATCACCAAAAGGTTCAGAGAATCTGCAGATATCACTGCACGTAAGCCATGATATTACGCACCTTGGATCCCTCAGGCGGTACTGCATCAAAAAGCCACATCAGTGTGTAAAGGATATCACCACATGGGCTCTGAAACACTTCAGAAAACCACTGTCAGTAACTACAGTGTGTTGCTACATCTGTAAGTGCAAGTTAAAACTCTACTATGCAAAGCCAAAGCCATTTATCAACAACACCCAGAAACGCTTCGCTGGACCCGAGCTCATCTAAGATGAAAAAAAGTGTTCTGTGGTCTGACGAGTCCACATTTAAAATTGTTTTTGGAAACTGTGGACCAAAGAGGAAAATAACCACCCGGACTGTTCTAGGCGCAAAGTGTAACAGGCAGCTTGTGTATTAGTGCCCAAGGCATGGGTAACTTACACATCTGTGAAGGCACCTTTAATGCTGAAAGGTAAATAAATGTTTTGGAGCAACATGTATGTACAACGTTATCATGGACGCCCCTGCTTATTTCAGCAAGACGATGCCAAGCCAGGTGTTACAACAGCGTGGCTTCCTAGTAAAAGAGTGCGGGTACTAGGCTGGCCTGCCTGTAGTCCAGACCTATCTCCCATTGAAAATGTGTGAAGGGTAAAATATGAGAAGGGAGACTGTTGAACAACTTAAACTGTACATCAAGCAAAAATGGGAAATAATTCCACTTCAAAAATGTGTCTCCTCAGTTCCCAAAGCTTTACTGAGTGTTGTTAAAAGGAAAGGCCATGTAACGCAGTGGTATAAATGCCTTTTTTTGCAATGTGTTGCTGCCATTAAATTCTAAGTTCATGCTTATTTGCAAAAAATAACAAAGTTTCTCAGTGTGAACATGAAATGTCTTGTCTTTGCAGTCTATTCAATTGAATATAAGTTGAAAAGGATTTGCAAATCATTGTATTCTCTTTTTATTTACCACTTACACAACGTCACTGGTTTTGTATATATACATGTATATGTGTATATATATATATATATATATATATATATATATATATATATATGTTGTGAAGGACTCCTTGCCAGGTGGGTTCTCCTGGGACCGACATAACTTCTAGAGCCCGGAACACAGGTTTGATCAAGTCTTTTATTCGTTTTATACATCCCAGTTCAGCACGGGGTTGCCAGCGGGGTCCGTGCTTCCTCTCCCAAGTCTCTCGTCTACTCTCATCAGCGCCCCCCTCATGGCCTCGGACGCTGCTGATAAAGGAGACAGGTGATTAGTGTCGGAGGCAGATATTTACATATATCCGTATTTAAGTGTTACTTCTTTATTTTCATAATCATATTACAAAACAGCTAGTGTTCTTCTTCCAATTGTGGTATTTTGGTTGTCTGCAAGTACTGTGTGTTAACCTTGACTTTGGAATGTAAGGACGACAGATACTCCTTTTCCTTATCTGTTCCTGTGTCCAGGACAATGGGCATGTGTTTGGGCTGGAAAGAGAGACAAGACAACGAGGGTGGGAGGGAGAGACACTTTATAGAAGAGAAGGTTTCCATATTTTAGATCAGACCATCTTAGCTGCGCGATTGAACGTTCTATGCTGGAGTGGTCTCATTATATTTCCAAAGCTTTGGAGATAAAATTACAAAATACCTATTCTGTCTCTGGTGGTTCTTCTACTCAGCTGTACAGTCATAAAGAGCTTGGGAGTGGCCAGCAACTTGAATTTCCTGGGAGGAACAACTGGTCCAAACGCAACATTAGATAACCAGCCCCAGCTGGGCAATCTACTCACCTGTCAGCTGGGCTTCGAAGCCGGGCCATACACACTCCCTTCCCGCAGTAGGCGCGCCGACCACGCCCCCTCCACATATGTGTATGTGCAATTTACAGGGGGTCTTCTTCCTACTCCTTTACGATCATGTTTGGAACTTATCCATTGCAGAACTTTGACATGAATTGTGAAATTATTAACATGTTTAAAATAAGATCTTCATACATTCCTGCCATGTCTAGTAGTTTAATTACGTCAACATCATAATGCTGGATTTTTGGGGGATTTTTTTTTTCGATTTTGAAATATTTAATAGCATTCGGACTGTCCTTTTTTTTTTTTTAAAGCATATTATTCCTCTTAAATGCAACTTCTTTATATTTCCAGGCCAGAGGGAGAAATGTATGGAGGCATTGCCAGGAAACTGTTTCTTATTCAGTTATTCATAACTTCATAGCTGGCTGAAATGTCAGGACTGCATCAAAAAATACAAACACGAAGGCGCTAATAAGCCCCCCACACGGAACTGGTGTTCCGTGTGGGCGAGGAGCTGGGGAGCGAGGGCCAGCTGGGGAACAGGTATTGGTACACAAGTGCGCTCTGAGGGTCGTCAGGGCAACGCTCCCTTGTCAGGCAACAAGAAAGACACCTAAACAAACTGACAGGTTGCCGCTAAGCCGGGCTTAAAATGTTCATCAACTTTGGCTCCAGCTGTCACTCATCAACTAAATTGCACGTGACTGCTGTTAAATAGCAGTAAATCTGCATGCTGTTGCTAGGTTACGCTGCGGAGATGCTGCCGGTTGAAGTAGCCGGGGACTGGTCTGTCGGGACTCCGCGGGGACGGATGCCATCAAGTCCGAGGGACCATTTGGCAAGCTCAGTTGAGATCTCACATCTGGCAACGTTGCCATCAAAGACTTTGTCTCAACACTTTCCTGTGGAGCTCGGTTTTATTTCACACATTTACACCTCTTGGAAACAGTTTGACAGTATTGTGATTATGTTGCCATGGATATGTAACGTAAAGACAACACTGTACTGTACGCTGCAATATCTTCATTTCGAAAAAAGTCAAATATATCTTATCGAGCAGGGAAAATAATCTTATACAAAGTTCAGTTTATGTGGAACATGCGTACGATGCAATGTGATGCATCACACAGTTCCACTTGTTTCATTACAGCACATCCGAAAAGGATTTAATTTAATCCTACCCCTTTTCATACCATAGCAATTTTATCCCAAATACTTGTTCTTTGGAACAGAACAGTGGACAAATAAATAATATACCATGAGAAGATGTCAGGTTTAAACGCCGAACTATCAATCAAACAGGACGAGAAGCAAAGAGTCAAGCAGAGACAGATTTCAATTTTGCTCATGAGGAGAAACGTATGGGGCTGCACACTCAGTTACAGTCTCCCACCACATTTCCATCTAAGAAGTATTTAGGATAGTCCTTTTTAGCACCATTTTTAATAATGCTATTTACGATGCCCCATGATGCTCTCATATTAAAATATATATCGACCATTCTTAGGAAACGTTTGTCAGAAATGACTTGTTTTGGCTAATAACCAGCTGAAAACGTAATTTTGGTTACTCTTTAAAGGGGAACTGCAATTTTTGAGAGAATGTTGCTTATCGTTCACAATCAATCAATCAATGAAGACTAGAAGGTGAAATGTGTGTTGTTGTTTTTTTTTGCATTCTAACATGTTAAAATGGTCTCGTTCCAGGTGGCTAGCAATGCAGCTAATGGTAGCAATAATTTCTTTCTCTAAATCACTTTAAAAATGCATTCAAAAACCGTCAACAGTACTAATTAATTATTAGTTAGAACTAGAGATGTCCGATAATATCGGCCGATAAATGCGTTAAAATGTAATATCGGAAATTATTTTTTTTTTGTTTTTTTTTTAAAAATTAAATCAACATAAAAAACACAAGATACACTTACAATTAGTGCACCAACCCAAAAAACCTCCCTCCCCCATTTACACTCATTCACACAAAAGGGTTGTTTCTTTCTGTTATTAATATTGTGGTTCCTACATTATATATCAATATAGATCAATACAGTCTGCAAGGGATACAGTCCGTAAGCACACATGATTGTACGTGCTGCTGGTCCACTAATAGTACTAACCTTCAACAGTTAATTTTGACTCATTTTCATTAATTACTAGTTTCTATGTAACTGTTTTTATATTGTTTTACTTTATTTTTTATTCAAGAAAATGTTTTTAATTTATTTATCTTATTTTATTAATATTTTTAAAAAGTACCTGATCTTCACCATACCTGGTTGTCCAAATTAGGCATAATAATGTGTTAATTCCACGACTGCATATATCGGTTGATATCGGTATCGGTAATTAAAGAGTTGGACAATATCGGAATATCGGATATCAGCAAAAAGCCATTATCGGACATCCCTAGTTAGAACATTTCAGCTTGTTCCCATTAAATACCAATGTTCTCACTTTATTTTTTACATTTTTACTGTCGTTTTCCCCATGTAAGAAAAGAAGAAGACTATTGATATCAGTGACGTGCAGTCAGGGGAGGCAGGTGAGGCGGGGCCTCACGTGCCATCATGGAAATAAAAACAATTTAAAAAGAAAAAAAAAAATTAAATTGTTATATGTATCCAGTGATTATAATATAAAGTTATTTTCCATTTAACTTCACCAGTTTTAGATTATTTTTTATTCAAAATCGCTGAATTTTCACATTTGCCGTTGAAATACTGAGTTGAGCCTCACCATGGATTGCGCAATGACTCGGCTAACTACTCAGTGAGACCGTATTGCTACATGAATTATATTATACATTTCCATAGTTTAGTTAGCTGAGGTATATAATGTACAGTGTATTTTGTCAACAACTGTATGTGTGTAACGTATTTCTTGTGCTGAGCGATCATAAAACTGCTGCGAAGACGCACTGGCTGAGGCTCGCAGTAATCCCGCCTCATGGTGGTAGAGGGCGCTAGTGATCTCAGGGAGCATTTCTGCGACTACTCGGCTGCAGAAGAAGTGTCAACAAGCAGCAACAGTTAGCGATCGTTTATTTTTTCCTCTCGCCTGGACTTTTAACATGGAGGATTACATATCTAAAATAAAACAGTTTTCTAAACTGGACTTTCAATCAAAGCAGGAGGTGATAATTAAAGGAAGATCTCCATCGAGAGAGAGAGACTTTTAAAACTGAAGAAAGATAAGGAAGACTTCTACAAACAAGTTATCGATGCTTTTGTTCAAAAGGAGCTGTGCATGGACTTCATTTATAAGTAAAGGTAAGACCATAATAACGTTTTTTTTTAAAATAAATGTGCTTTTTTGTGTGCTACAGTTTGTATGTGTAAAGTTAAAGTTAAGTTAAAGTACCAATGACTGTCACACACACACTAGGTGTGGTGAAATGTGTCCTCTGCATTTGACCCATCCCCTTGCTCACCCCCTGGGAGGTGAGGGGAGCAGTGGGCAGCAGCGGCGCCGCGCCCGGGAATCATTTTTGGTGATTTAACCCCCAATTCCAACCCTTGATGCTGAGTGCCAAGCAGGGAAGAATGCTGGTATGAGCTTTTAAACATAACCCGTTAATTGCTGCCAATCAAATGGTGAATAAGATACTCTTTAGGGTTCATATGTTTGTAAATCTGACTGTGATGAAGTCAGTGCCTCACCAGCCATCAACCTCACCGCACGTCACTGATTGATAGCATGATTGTGTATTTGCATAACATAGTGTGTCAAAAATGATGCCTGTGCAAAATGTTGAATGTTTAGTTACACATTTTACAGTGTTTATTGTGGTTGTTGTAATTTTTCAAATTAATTCATACGTTAGTATTATTCTATTTTTCAATTAACTAACATAACTATGTTTATTTTTTAGAATATAATAAAATAGAAAGTGCTTTATTGATCCCTGGGGAAATTCACAACCACAGTTCGCTCACAATAAACAATAAACACTTAGGTATTTTTTACATGTGAATAATATAAATACAGTCTATTATACAGCATTATTCACATGTGAATAATATAAATACCGTCTATTATACAGCATTATTCACATGTGAATAACATAAATACAGTCTACTATACAGCATTATTCACATGTAAATCATATAAATACAGTCTATTATACAGCATTATTCACATGTGAATAATATAAATACAGTCTATTATACAGCATTATTCACATGTGAATAATATAAATACAGTCTATTATACAGCATTATTCGCATGTGAATAACATAAATACAGTCTATTATACAGCATTATTCACATGTGAATAATATAAATACAGTCTATTATACAGCATTATTCACATGTGAATAATATAAATACAGTCTGTTATACAGCATTATTCACATGTGAATAATATAAATACAGTCTATTATACAGCACTATTCACATGTGAATAACATAAATACAGTCTAGTATACAGCATTATTCACATGTGAATAATATAAATACAGTCTATTATACAGCATTATTTGCATGTGAATAACATAAATACAGTCTATTATACAGCATTATTCACATGTGAATAATATAAATACAGTCTTTTATACAGCATTATTTACATGTGAATAATATAAATACAGTCTATAATACAGCATTATTCACATGTGAATAATATAAATACAGTCTATTATACAGCATTATTCACATGTGAATGACATAAATACAGTCTATTATACATTATTATTCACATGTGAATAATATAAATACAGTCTATTATACAGCATTATTCACATGTGAATAATATAAATACAGTCTATTATACAGCATTATTCACATGTGAATGACATAAATACAGTCTATTATACAGCATTATTCACATGTGAATAATATAAATACAGTCTATTATACAGCATTATTCACATGTGAATAATATAAATACAGTCTATTATACAGCATTATTCACATGTGAATAATATAAATACAGTCTATTATACAGCATTATTCACATGTGAATAATATAAATGCAGTCTATTATACAGCATTATCCACATGTGAATAATATAAATACAGTCTATTATACAGTATTATTCACATGTGAATAATATAAATACAGTCTATTATACAGCATTATTCACATGTGAATGACATAAATACAGTCAATTATACAGCATTATTCACATGTGAATAATATAAATACAGTCTATTATACAGCATTATTCACATGTGAATAATATAAATGCAGTCTATCTTACAGCATTATTCACATGTGAAAAATATAAATACAGTCCATCATACAGCATTATTCACATGTGAATGACATAAATACAGTCTATTATACAGCATTATTCACATGTGAATAATATAAATACAGTCTATTATACAGCATTATTCACATGTGAATAATATAAATACAGTCTATTATACAGCATTATTCGCATGTGAATAACATAAATACAGTCTATTATACAGCATTATTCACATGTGAATAATATAAATACAGTCTATTATACAGCATTATTCACATGTGAATAATATAAATACAGTCTATTATACAGCATTATTCACATGTGAATAATATAAATACAGTCTTTTATACAGCATTATTTACATGTGAATAATATAAATACAGTCCATCATACAGCATTATTCACATGTGAATAATATAAATACAGTCTATTATACAGCATTATTCACATGTGAATAACATAAATACAGTCTATTATACAGTATTATTCACATGTGAATAATATAAATACAGTCTATTATACAGCATTATTCACATGTGAATAATATAAATACAGTCTATTATACAGCATTATTCAGATGTGAATGACATAAATACAGTCCATTATACAGCATTATTCACATGTGAATAATATAAATACAGTCTATTATACAGCATTATTCACATGTGAATAATATAAATACAGTCTATCTTACAGCATTATTCACATGTGAATAATATAAATACAGTCCATCATACAGCATTATTCACATGTGAATGACATAAATACAGTCTATTATACAGCATTATTCACATGTGAATAATATAAATACAGTCTATTATACAGCATTATTCACATGTGAATAATATAAATGCAGTCTATTATACAGCATTATCCACATGTGAATAATATAAATACAGTCTATTATACAGTGTTATTCCACATGTGAATAATATAAATACAGTCTATTATACAGCATTATTCACATGTGAGTGACATAAATACAGTCTATTATACAGCATTATTCACATGTGAATATTATAAATACAGTCTATTATACAGCATTATTCACATGTGAATAATATAAATACAGTCTATCTTAGAGCATTATTCACATGTGAATAATATAAATACAGTCCATCATACAGCATTATTCACATGTGAATGACATAAATACAGTCTATTATACAGCATTATTTACATGTGAATAATATAAATACAGTCTGTTATACAGCATTATTCACATGTGAATAATATAAATGCAGTCTATTATACAGCATTATTCACATGTGAATAATATAAATACAGTCTATTATACAGTATTATTCACCTGTGAATAATATAAATACAGTCTATTATACAGCATTATTCACCTGTGAATAATATAAATACAGTCTATTATACAGCATTATTCACATGTGAATAATATAAATACAGTCTATTATACAGCATTATTCACATGTGAATAATATAAATACAGTCTATTATACAGCATTATTTACATGTGAATAATATAAATACAGTCTATCATACAGCATTATTCACATGTGAATAATATAAATACAGTCTATTATACAGCACTATTCACATGTGAATGACATAAATACAGTCTATTATACAGCATTATTCACATGTGAATAATATAAATACAGTCTATTATACAGCATTATTCACATGTGAATAATATAAATACAGTCTATTATACAGCATTATTCACATGTGAATAATATACATACAGTCTGTTATACAGCATTATTCACATGTGAATAATATAAATACAGTCTATTATACAGCATTATTCACATGTGAATAATATAAATACAGTCTATTATACAGCATTATTCGCATGTGAATAATATAAATACAGTCTATTATACAGCATTATTCACATGTGAATAATATAAATACAGTCTATTATACAGCATTATTCACATGTGAATAATATAAATACAGTCTATTATACAGCATTATTCACATATGAATAATATAAATACAGTCTATCATACAGCATTATTCACATGTGAATAATATAAATACAGTCTATTATACAGCATTATTCACATGTGAATAATATAAATACAGTCTATTATACAGCATTATTCACATTTGAATAATATAAATACAGTCTATCATACAGCATTATTCACATGTGAATAATATAAATACAGTCTATTATACAGCATTATTCACATGTGAATAATATAAATACAGTCTATTATACAGCATTATTCACATGTGAATAATATAAATACAGTCTATTATACAGCATTATTCACATGTGAATAATATAAATACAGTCTATTATACAGCATTATTCACATGTGAATAATATACTAAGCATATATTATTTTTTGTTTTGAGAGCTTCTAATATTAAAAATCAAGGATGTCTCAACTTTTTCCACCTAGGGCTGTTTAATGACAAGTCAAGCATTGGGCGGGCCATTTTGATATATTTTTTTTATTTAAAAAACATTCTAAAACACATATTGTGTATATTCAAATATAAAAAATTGTGCTAGAGGTGACTAAGTATATTATTATTTAGGTTAAAAAAAATTGTATCTGTTTTTTTTCCCCATACATTCCAATGTTTAACGCTTTTTTCTGACATTACACAACTTTTTGAATTTTAGCAAACATGTTAGGTATATTTGCAAAAAAGTATCGGTATCAGACTGGTGTCGCTGGTACGAGCCTGATTTTTACTTGATATAAGATCGGAAAGAAAATCAGTGGTACCGCACATCACTATCAGGCGGAGGTGTACTTATAACAATTTTCTAGACAAATGATACTATTTATAGTCATGGCGAAGAGTGGGGGAGGGGGACAGGAAACGTTTTCTTCCTCCAAAAATAATTGAGAAGCACTGAGAGAGAATAATATACTGTTGGTGATGTTGGCATTAAGGCTACTTTTAGTATATGATCGATACAAGAGAGATCAGATCGATATTTTTTTGTTTTTTTAATGTTGACCTATTTATAGAAAATAAATGTTTTCAATCTGATATATGGAGCTAATTTATTTACAAACTAGATGAGGTGTGAATGCTCCAATGCTGAAGTTGAAGTGAAATTCTGACAGAATGTAGTATGAATGGAAGAATAGTTTGAATTTCCAGGAAACCCAGAATTTGGTTTGAATGTCCAGGGTGAGTGGAATGTGTTAATGTTGGAATGGTTTGAATCGGTTGAAAAATGTGGGAATTGTGCAACTTGGAAAAATGTCCCATTCATTTCAGTGGAAACTTCCTGGAAATTTGGGAATTTTGGGAAAAGCGGGATTTTAGAGGAATGTTTTGACAGTGGAATGGTTGAAAAATGTGAAAGGAGTCATCGCACAAAAAAGGTTGGAAATAGGGTTTGAAAGAAACAGGAATTCCTGGAACAAGCTGAATATTTTGAAATTGGAACAGTTTGAATTGGATGACAAATGTGGAAGATGTGGAACTTTGAAAAATGTCTCATTCTTTTCAATGGGAATGTCATTGAAATTTGGGAATTTCGGGAAAAGGGGGAATTTTTATGAAAATGCTAAAAAAAAAAGTGAATGATCTGAAAGAGTTGAAATGGTCGGTGTTGGAATATTCGAAATCGGTCGAGAAATGTTGAAGTAGTAACATTTTTAATTGAGAAATGGTATTAAGTAATTCCTGGAATTTCGGGAAAATTGTGAATTTTTCCAGTTCAAAAAACAACTTTATTTTTTATCCTGATTAAGGGAATGTTTTGAACGGTTGAAGTGGGTTGAAAAGAATTCCTGAAATTCCTGGAAATTTTTTTTTTAACTTGAAAACATGATGGTTTGAATGTCCAGGATGAGTGTGATGTGTTGAAGGGGGAATGGTTTGAATCGGTTAAAAAATGTGGGAATTGTAGAAGTTTGTAAAATGTATAATATATTTTGAATGGGGAAAAATGTCCCTAAATACTGGAAATGCTAGGAAATCCGGGAATGGTTTTTTTTTTTTTTTTTTTTACAATTGTTTGAAGGGAGCACACAATTCCTGAACAAGCTGAATATTTTGAAATTGGAACCGTTTGAATTGGATGAAAAATGTGGAAGATGTGGAACTTTGAAAAATGTCCCATTTTTTTCAATGGGAATGTCGTTGAAATTTGGGAATTTCGGGAAAAGAGGGAATTTTTATGAAAATGCTCAAAAAAAAATGTGAATGTTCTGAAGGAGTTGAAATGGTCGGTGTTGGAATATTCGAAATCGGTCGAGAAATGTTGAAGTAGTAACATTTTTAATTGAGAAATGGCATTAAGGAATTCCTGGAATTTCGGGAAAATTCTGAATTTTTCCAGTTCAAAAAACAACTTTGTTTTTTTGTCCTGATTAAGAGGAATGTTTTGAACGGTTGAAGTGGGTTGAAAAACTCCTGGAATTCCTGGATTTTTTTTTTTAACTTGAAAACATGATGGTTTGAATGTCCAGGATGAGTGTGGTGTTGAAGGGGGAATGGTTTGAATCGGTTAAAAATTTTTTGAATTGTAGAAGTTTGTAAAATGGATAATATATTTTGAATGGGGAAAAATGCCCCTAAATACTGGAAATGCTAGGAAATCCGGGAATGTTTTTTTTTTTTTTTTTTTACAATTGTTTGAAGGGAGCACACAATTCCTGAACAAGCTGAATATTTTGAAATTGGAACTGTTTGAATTGGAATTAAAAATGTGGAAGATGTGGAACTTTGAAAAATGTCCCATTCTTTTCAATGGGAATGTCGTTGAAATTTGGGAATTTCGGGAAAAGAGGGAATTTTAATGAAAATGTTAAAAAAAATGTGAATGTTCTGAAAGAGTTGAAATGGTCGGTGTTGGAACATTTAAAATCAGTCGAGAAATGTTGAAGTAGTAACAGTTTTAATTGAGAAATGGTATGAAGGAATTCCTGGAATTTCGGGAAAATTGTGAATTTTTCCAGTTCAAAAAACAACTTTATTCTTTATCCTGATTAAGAGGAATGTTTTGAACGGTTGAAGTGGGTTGAAAAGAATTCCTGGAATTCCTGGATTTTTTTTTTTTTAACTTGAAAACATGATGGTTTGAATATCCAGGATGAGTGTGATGTGTTGAAGGGGGAATGGTTTGAATAGGTTGAAAAATGTGAAAATGGTGGGAGTTTGAAGAATGGCCGATTCATTTTGAATGGGGAAAAATGTCCCGGAAAACCTGGAAATCTGGGAAATCTGGGAAATTTTGGAATTTTTTTAGGGAAAGCCCGCAATTAACACAAAGTTGGAACACAAAATACTTATTGTTTCCTGTTCAAGTGTTGTCAGGTCCAAATCACCACTGCTGTGATGGCCACTCTTTGGCTATGTAAGTCCTTTAACCCCTTAAAGGAATAATTATTTATCCTAAGCCCCGTTTCAGCCACACTAAACCAACGTTTAAAATAAGGTTCCCCTCCTCGGACAATTTTTTACACGGCATGCCGTGTTTTGCCTTCTTCTACATGTACAGACGCTTGTGGAAATCACACATGAATACCTTAAGAGAAAGCCATTGCAGCTATCTGGGATACAACACTTCTTAGAGAACTTTCCAATGTCCAGGTCAGTTGTGATTCTACTTAGCGAAAAACTTTGTCCATTTGTCCAAGGAGAGACAACGAAAATGCGAGCTCCCGTGGATGTGATAAAAAAAGTAGCCTGTGCTTTGTATTACCTGGCCGTCGAGGGAAGACTACGGAAAACGGCAAATGCATTTGGACTGGCAAAGCAGACTGTATCAGTTATTGTCCGCCATGTATGTCACGGACTCAACGTCTAGGTCAGGGCTTAGCAACCTTTACCACTCAAAGAGCCATCTTGACCCGTTTCACAAATTAAAGAAAACAATGGGAGCCACAAAACTCTTTTGAAATTGAAAATGAAATAACATTGAATATATAGTTTTTTTTGCTTTGTGCTATGTATAAACAAACTACAAACCCCTTTCCATATGAGTTGGGAAATTGTGTTAGATGTAAATATAAACGGAATACAATGATTTGCAAATCCTTTTCAACCCATATTCAATTGAATGCACTACAAAGACAAGATATTTGATGTTCAAACTCATAAACTTTGTTTTTTTTTGCAAATAATAATTAACTTAGAATTTCATGGCTGCAACACGTGCCAAAGTAGTTGGTAAAGGGCATGTTGACCACTGTGTTACATGGCCTTTCCTTTTAGCAACACTCAGTAAACGTTTGGGAACCGAGGAGACACATTTTTTAAGCTTCTCATGTGGAATTCTTTCCCATTCTTGCTTGATGTACAGCTTAAGTTGTTCAACAGTCCGGGGGTCTCCGTTGTGGTATTTTAGGCTTCATAATGCACCACACATTTTCAATGGGAGACAGGTCTGGACTACTACTAGTACCCGCACTCTTTTACTATGAAGCCACGTTGATGTAACACGTGGCTTGGCATTGTCTTGCTGAAATAAGCAGGGGCGTCCATGGTAACGTTGCTTGGATGGCAACATATGTTGCTCCAAAACCTGTATGTACCTTCTAGCATTAATGGCGCCTTCACAGATGTGTAAGTTACCCATGTCTTGGGCACTAATACACCCCCATACCATCACAGATGCTGGCTTTTACACTTTGCGCCTATAACAATCCGGATGGTTCTTTTCCTCTTTGGTCCGGAGGACACGACGTCCACAGTTTCCAAAAACAATTTGAAATGTGGACTCGTCAGACCACAGAACACTTTTCCACTTTGTATCAGTCCATCTTAGATGAGCTCAGGCCCAGCAAAGCCGATGGCGTTTCTGGGTGTTGTTGATAAACGGTTTTTGCCTTGCATAGGACAGTTTTAATTTGCACTTACAGATGTAGCGACCAACTGTAGTTACTGACAGTGGGTTTCTGAAGTGTTCCTGAGCCCATGTGGTGATATCCTTTACACACTGATGTCGCTTGTTGATGCAGCACAGCCTGAGGGATCGAAGGTCACGGGCTTAGCTGCTTACGTGCAGAGATTTCTCCAGATTCTCTGAACCCTTTGATGATATTACGGACCGTAGATGGTGAAATCCCTAAATTCCTTGCAATAGCTGGTTGAGAAAGGTTTTTCTTAAACTGTTCAACAATTTGCTCACACATTTGTTGACAAAGTTGTGACCCTCGCCCTGTCCTTGTTTGTGAATGACTGAGCATTTCATGGAATCTACTTTTATACCCAATCATGGCACCCACCTGTTCCCAATTAGCCTGCACACCTGTAGGATGTTCCAAATAAGTGTTTGATGAGCATTCCTCAACTTTATCAGTATTTATTGCCCCCTTTCCCAACTTCTTTGTCACGTGTTGCTGGCATCAAATTCTAAAGTTAATGATTATTTGCAAAAAACATTTTTTTTATCAGTTTGAACATCAAATATGTTGTCTTTGTAGCATATTCAACTGAATATGGGTTGAAAATGATTTGCAAATCATTGTATTCCATTTATATTCACATCTAACACAATTTCCCAACTCATATGGAAACGGGGTTTGTAAGTCCTCCTTGTAGTAATGAAAAAACAAAACGCCGAACTTAAATGATCCACTGGCAGAGAACCAAAAACACCGTCCTCTCTCTCTGTGCCGTCATCCTTTTACTGGCGCCGTGCAGTCAGCTGCCAACCTGAATAATAAAATGTCTATTTCACTGAACAATTAAAAAATGAGAATAAATGCAAAATTGTAGGAAATTAAAATATTTATCATACTTGGTCAATGGGATTTCTGCTTCTGAACCGCAGCGCACAGCGTCTCCACATGAGGGCTGTATGACGTCACCTTTATCTATTTATAGCTCTCATCTGTGAGGCGTGTGCGATGTTTGTTTTTAATCAAGTTCATGTTGGAGAACACCTGCTCATATACATATGTGGATCCAAAGATCGACAGGACTCCAAGTGCATACTTTTTCATGTTCACATAAAAGTCGGGGATAGCGTTCCAAGTTTCGAACACGAGTTTGTCTGGTTTGGGGAGGTTTTCAACATCACGCCATTTGTGATTCTGAGCAAGAACGGCCTTTTGGCGTGAAACATCTTCAAGGTCCACTGTCAGGCGCTTTAACTTGGACACCCACATGTCTTTGTCGGCTATATCAGCCAGTTCCGTCTCGAGATCAGGTGGACTCGCACCTGGAAATACTGTCATATTCAACAGAGATGGATCGAGGCTGAGGGCAGTGACAGGGAAGGAAGGTTGGTGGGCGGGGTTTGTGGTGATTATTGTAGCCCGGAAGAGTTTGGGCTGCAAGGGATTCTGGGTATTTGTTCTGTTGTGTTTATGTTGTTGTCATGACTTGGTCCTGGGTGTTTGCTTTTCCGGAATGCAACGGAAAGTTGGCTCGGGCGAGACGGGAATGTGAGTACATGATTTATTTAATATATCAAAAAAAAGTACAAACGAAAAGCACGCACAGTGGCAGAGAACAAACTATGAAACCAAAAGACTATAGCAAAAAAAAGTACAAACGAAAAGCACGCACAGTGGCGGAGAACAAACTATGAAACCGAAAGACTATAGCATTAATAAACAAAAACTTACTTGGCTTGGACAAAAGTAGCAGCATGAAGGATGGACATGAAAAGAAGTGTCAGAAATGTACAGAGCATAAATGTGAGATGTCACCAGAAAGACAAACTGAAAACAATGAACTTAAATACTACAGACATGATTAACGCAAAGAGGTGCGTGACTCAAAACGTGAAACAGGTGCGTGACGTGACAGGTGAAAACTAATGGGTTGCTATGGTGACAAACAAGAGTGCACAATGAGTCCAAACGTGGAACAGGTGAAACTAATAGGTAATCATGGAAACAAGACAAGGGAGTGAAAAGCCAGAAACTAAAGAGTCCAATAACTAAACAAAACATGACTAAAACAAAACATGATTACACAGACATGACAGTTGTGTTACGGTGCGGATGTTCTCCCGAAATGTGTTTGTCGTTCTTGTTTGGTGTGGGTTCACAGTGTGGCGCATATTTGCAACAGTGTTAAAGTTGTTTATGCGGCCACCCTCAGTGTTGTTGTTGACCTAATTGCAGCCCAGACTTCAGAGAAGGTTGGTGGAAGATCCGGTTCTTCAATAGTCGGGTAGCTGGGCAGTTCGTTCAGCATTGCCAGATCAGAGGTGGCAGGTTGGTTTAAAAGTGTCTGGAAGTGTTCCGCCCATCTGTCCACAACACCCACACACCCACACCCGCACACCCACACCCACCCACACACACACACTGACAAATAATAGCAGAATATTTTCCTTACGTCTTTTCATCCATTCTCATCAATTCTATGTCCTCTATTTTCTCACACACACACACACACAAGCAAAGAGCGTTCCAGCATGAATACATGAGCAATGCTCACACAAACATTACATTTACAAGCTTTCTCTCATTATATACATGTACAAAAGCCAAAAGCAGTGAAGTTGTCACGTTGTGTAGATGGTAAATAAAAAGAGAATACAATGATTTGCAAATCCTTTTCAACTTATATTCAATTGAATAGACTGCAAAGACAATATATTTCATGTTCACACAGGAAAAATTTGTTATTTTCTGCAAATATTAGCTCATTTGGAATTTGATGCCTGCAACATGCTTCAAAAAAGTTGGCACAAGTGGCAAAAAAGAGTGAGAAAGTTGAGGAATGCTCATCAAAGACTTATTTGGAACATCCTACAGGTGAACAGGCTAATTGGGAACAGGTGGGTGCCAGATTTATCAACAACACCCAGAAACGCTTCGCTGGGCCCGAGCTCATCTAAGATGGACTGATGCAAAGTTGAAAAGTGTTCTGTGGTCTGACGAGTGCACATATCAACTGTGCAGACAATTGTTGTTAAGTATAAAGTGCATGGCACAGTTTTGTCACTGCCACGATCAGGAAGAGAACGCAAGATGCTGAGAGAAAATTGGTCAGGATGATCAAGAGTCAACCGAGAACCACCAAAAAGCAGGTCTGCAATGAATTGGAAGCTGCTGGAACACAGGTGTCGGTGTCCACAGTCAAGCATCGCCATGGACTGAGAGGCTACCATGCAAGAAGGAAGTCTTGGCTCCAGAAGCCACACCTTAAAGCTGGTCTAAAGTTTGCAGCTGATCACATGGACAAAGATAAGACCTTCTGGAGGAAAGTTCTGTGGTCAGATGAAAAAAAAATGGAGCTGTTTGGCCACAATACCCAGCAATATGTTTGGAGGAGAAAAGGTGAGGCCTTTAATCCCAGGAACACCACGCATACCGTCAAGCATGGTGGTGGTAGTATTATGCTCTAAATTACTATTATGCTTTAAATGGGACAATGAAAAAAGAGGATTACCTCCAAATTCTTCAGGACAAACTAAAATCATCAGCCCGGAGGTTGGGTCTTGGGCGCAGTTGGGTGTTCCAAGTCACTTTGATAGTAGGCTAATATAACTAATATAGATACTTACAACATGTGTTGTATTCATTATAAAACTTATATAATACTTTTAAAGTCCTTTTGATAGTACGCTAATATAGCTAATATAGACACTTACATCATGTGTTGTCTTCATTATAACACTTATATAATACTTTTAAAGTCATTTTGATAGTAGGCTTGCATAGACACTTACATCATGTGTTGTCTTCATTATAACACTTATATAAAACTTTTAAAGTTATTTTGATAGTAGGCTAATATAACTAATATAGACACTTACATCATGTGTTGTCTTCATTATAACACTTATCTAAGACTTTCAAAATCATTTTGATAGTAGGCTAATGTAACTAATATAGAAACTTACATCATGTGTTGCCTTCATTATAACATTTATATAAGACTTTTAAAGTCATTTTGAGAGGCTAATATAACTAATATAGACACTTACATCATGTGTTGTCTTCATTATAACACTTATCTAAGACTTTCAAAATCATTTTGATAGTAGGTTAATATAACTAATATAGACACTTACATCATGTGTTGCCTTCATTATAACACTTATATAAGATTTTTTAAAGTAATTTTGATAGTAGGCTAATATAGACACTTACATCATGTGTTGTCTTCATTATAACACTTATATGAAACTTTTAAAGTTATTTTGATAGTAGGATAATATAACTAATATAGACACTTACATCATGTGTTGCCTTCATTATCACACTTATATAAGACTTTTAAAGTAATTTTGATAGTAGGCTAATGTAACTAATATAGACACTTACATCATGTGTTGTCTTCATTATAACACTTATATAAGACTTTTAAAGTCATTTTGATAGTAGGCTAATATAACTAAAATAGACACTTACATCATGTGTTGTCTTCATTATAACACTTATATAATACTTTTAAAGACATGTTGATAGTAGGCTTGCATAGACACTTACATCATGTGTTGTCTTCATTATAACACTTATATAAAACTTTTAAAGTTATTTTGATAGTAGTCTAATATGACTAATAAAGACACTTACATCATGTGTTGTCGTCATTACAACACTTATCTAAGACTTTCAAAATCATTTTGATAGTAGGCTAATGTAACTAATATAGACACTTACATCATGTGTTTCCTTCATTATAACACTTATATAAGACTTTTAAAGTCATTTTGATAGTAGGCTAATATAACTAATATAGACGCTTACATCATGTGTTGCCTTCATTATCACACTTATATAAGACTTTTAAAGTCATTTTGATAGTAGGCTTGCATAGACACTTACATCATGTGTTGTCTTCATTATAACACTTATATAAAACTTTTAAAGTTATTTTGATAGTAGGCTAATATAACTAATATAGACACTTACATCATGTATTGTCTTCATTACAACACTTATCTAAGACTTTCAAAATCATTTTGATAGTAGGCTAATGTAACTAATATAGACACTTACATCATGTGTTGCCTTCATTATAACACTTATATAAGACTTTTAAAGTCATTTTGATAGTAGGCTAATATAACTAATATAGAGACTTAATCATGTGCTGTCTTCATTATAACACGTATACAAGACTTTTAAAGTCATTTTGATAGTAGGCTAATATAACTAATATAGAGACTTAATCATGTGCTGTCTTCATTATAACACTTATATAAGACCTTTAAAGTCATTTTGATAGTAGGCTAATATAGCTAATATAGACACTTACATCATGAGTTGTCTTCATTATAACACTTATATAAAACGTTTAGTCATTTTGATAGTAGGCTAATATAACTAAAATAGAGACTTAATCATGTGCTGTCTTCATTATAACACTTATATAAGACTTTTAAAGTCATTTTGATAGTAGGCTAAAATAACTAATATAGACACTTGCATCATGTGTTGCCTTCATAATAACACTTAGATAAGACTTTTAAGTCATTTTGATAGTAGGCTAATATAGCTTATATAGAGACTTAATCATGTGCTGTCTTCATTATAACACTTATATAAGACTTTTAAAGTCATTTTGATAGTAGGCTAATATAGATAATATAGACACATGTGTTGTCTTCATTATAACACATATCTAAGACTTTCAAAATCATTTTGATAGTAGGCTAATATAACTAATATAGACACTTACATCATGTGTTGTCTTCATTATAACACTTATATAAGACTTTTAAAGTCATTTTCATAGTAGGCTAATATAGCTAATATAGACACTTACATCATGTGTTGCCTTCATTACAACACTTATATAAGATTTTTAAAGTCATTTTGATAGTAGGCTAATATAACTAATATAGACACTTACATCATGTGTTGCCTTCATTATAACACTTATATAAGACTTTTAAAGTCATTTTGATAGTAGGCTAATATAACTAATATAGACACTTACATCATGTGTTGCCTTCATTATAACACATATAAGATTTTTAAAGTCATTTTGATAGTAGGCTAATATAACTAATATAGACACTTACATCATGTGTTGCCTTCATTATAACACTTAAATAAGACTTTTAAAGTAATTTTGATAGTAGGCTAATATAACTAATATAGACACTTACATCATGTGTTGTCTTCATTATAACACTTATATAAGACTTTTAAAGTCATTTTGATAGTAGGCTAATAAAACTAATATAGACACTTACATCATGTGTTGCCTTCATTATAACACTTATCTAAGACTTTCAAAATCATTTTGATAGTAGGCTAATATAACTAATATAGACACTTACATCATGTGTTGCCTTCATTATAACACTTATATAAGACTTTTAAAGTCCTTTTGATAGTAGGCTAATATAACTAATATAGACACTTACATCATGTGTTGTCTTCATTATAACACTTATCCAAGACTTTCAAAATCATTTTGATAGTAGGCTAATATAACTAATATAGACACCTACATCATGTGTTGCCTTCATTATAACACCTATATAAGACTTTTAAAGTCATTTTGATAGTAGGCTAATATAACTAATATAGACACTTACCGGTACATCATGTGTTGTCTTCATTATAACACTTATATAAGACTTTTAAAGTCATTTTGATAGTAGGCTAATATAACTAATATAGACACTTACATCATGTGTTGTCTTCATTATAACACTTATATAAGACTTTTAAAGTCATTTTGATAGTAGGCTAATAAAACTAATATAGACACTTACATCATGTGTTGCCTTCATTATAACACTTATCTAAGACTTTCAAAATCATTTTGATAGTAGGCTAATATAACTAATATAGACACTTACATCATGTGTTGCCTTCATTATAACACTTATATAAGACTTTTAAAGTCCTTTTGATAGTAGGCTAATATAACTAATATAGACACTTACATCATGTGTTGTCTTCATTATAACACTTATCCAAGACTTTCAAAATCATTTTGATAGTAGGCTAATATAACTAATATAGACACCTACATCATGTGTTGCCTTCATTATAACACCTATATAAGACTTTTAAAGTCATTTTGATAGTAGGCTAATATAACTAATATAGACACTTACATCATCATTACAACACTAATATACAACTTTTAATTTTTGCTGTTCCAAACAAATTAGTTTTTTGGTCCTATATGGCCCTTTCAACATTTTGGGTTGCCAAACCCTGGATTATACCAAAACAAACCAATTTATTTACCCATAATAACACATATTATTCTACATTGGTGTTTCCTGTGCAGGACCTATTAAAAAGACATAATGTGGTGTGTTAAAAGGCTTTAGTTGACATTGTGCCACTCAATAACGGAGGGTTCAGGGTTCAAGGCCAGCGCTGACATTGCTATAATTAATATGCTGATGTTGAGATTCGGCCTACTTCTGGGAATCACCCGGAGCTCGTCTTCTTGTTGAAGGCCAGCCCGGACTTGGACTAGACCGTGGCAGCTGTCTGCAGGTTCTCTGCGCCGCCAGGCTCCGGATGATGTCGACTTTTTGCAGGCGCTCACCTCCGGCCTCTAATCCTCCCCTTTGCTTTTTAAAGAGCAAGAGCATCTGGATGTCTGTGTGATGGATTTAGGGGCGACTGCCTTGGTTAATTGCTCAATTTAATGTGTGATTAAGGACTCGGCTGACTTTGACTTTTTGCTCAATTAGACTCTGGTAATGACATTTTCATAAATCTACATAACACTCAGGAACGTGTGTGTGTCTATCTTTCATCCACTGCAGGAACCTGTTCATTTCCAGAAGGGCAAAGGCAGAAAAAACATACATATTTAAAGGTTTATGTGTATAAAACTTACATATTTTAAAGGTTTATGTGTATAAAACACACATATTTAAATGTTTATGTGTATAAAACATACATATTTAAAGGTTTATGTGTCTAAAACATAAATATTTAAACGTTTATGTATATATAACATACATATTTAAAGGTTTATGTGAATAAAACATACATATTTAAAGGTTTATGTCTATAAAACATACATATTTAGATGTTTATGTGTATAAAACATGCATATTTAGATGTATATGTGTATAAAACATTATTTTTATTTTTTATTTTTTTTCATAAAGAAATATATACAATCTGTGCTTGCGGACTGCATCCCTGCAGACTGTATTGATTTATATTGATATAAAATGTATATATTTTGTTTTTATGTTGATTTAATAATAAAAAATAAAAATATATATATATATTTTTTAAATTTATTTATTTATTTTTTCTTGTACGGCCCGGTACCAATCGGTGGTTAGGGACCACTGGTATAAAACATACATATTTAAAGGTTTATGTGAATAAAACATACATATTTAAAGGTTTATGTGTATAAAACATACATATTTAAAGGTTTATGTGTACAAAACATACATATTTAAATGTCTATGTGTATAAAACATACATACTTAGATGTTTATGTGTATAAAACATACATATTTAAAGGTTTATGTCTATAAAACATACATATTTAAAGGTTTATGTGTACAAAACATACATATTTAAATGTCTATGTGTATAAAACATACATATTTAGATGTTTATGTGTATAAAACATACATATTTAGATGTTTATGTGTATAAAACATACATATTTAGATGTTTATGTGTATAAAACATACTTAGATGTTTATGTGTATAAAACATACATATCTAAAGGTTTATTTGTATAAAACACACATTTAAGTGTTTATGTGTATGAAACATACATATTTAGATGTTTATGTGTATAAAAAATACATATTTAAAAGTTTATGTGTATAAAATATGCTTAGATGTTTATGTGTATAAACTTTAAAATATACTTAGATGTTTATGTGTATAAACTTTATACACATAAGCATCTAAGTATATTTTATACACATAAACTTTTAAATATGTATTTTTTATACACATAAACATCTAAATATGTATGTTTCATACACATAAACATTTAAATGTGTGTTTTATACACATAAACCTTTAGATATGTATGTTTTATACACATAAACATCTAAGTATTTTTTATACACATAAACCTTTAAATATGTTTGTTTTATACACATAAACCTTAAAATATGTATGTTTTATACACATAAACATCTAAGTATGTATGTTTTATACACATAGACATTTAAATATGTATTCTTTATAGTATAAAGAATACATATTTAAAGGTTTATGTGTATAAAACATACATAGATGTTTATGTGTTTCAAAAATACATATTTAAAGGTTTATGTGTATATAACATACTTAGATGTTTATGTGTATAAAACATACATATTTAATGGTTTATGTGTATAAAGCATACATATTTAAAAATGTATGTGTATAAAACATACATATTTAAAGGTTTATTTGTATAAAACATACTTAGATGTTTATGTGTATAAAAAAATACATATTTAAAGGTTTATGTGTATAAAATATACATATTTACAGGTTTATGTGTATAGAAAATACATATTTAAAGGTTTATGTGTATAAAACATACATATTTAGATGTTTATGTGTATAAAACATACATATTTAAAAGGTTTATGTGTATAAAACATACTTAGATGTTTATGTGTATTAAATATACATATTTAAAGGTTTATGTCTATAAAACATACATATTCAAAGTTTTATGTGTATAAAATATACATATTTAAAGGTTTATGTGTATAAAATATACATATTTACAGGTTTATGTGTATAAAACATACATATTTAAAGGTTTATGTGTATAAAACATACATATTTAAAGGTTTATGTGTATAAAATATACATATTTAAAGGTTTATATGTATAAAACATACATAGATGTTTATGTGTATAAAAATATATATTCAAAGGTTTATGTGTATACAACATACTTAGATGTTTTTGTGTATAAAACATACATATTTAAAGGTTTATGTACATCAAAAATACATATGTAGATGTTTATGTGTTTAAAACATACATATTTAAAAGTTTATGTGCCTAAAACATACATATTTAAAGGTTTATGTGTATAAAACATACATATTTAAAGGTTTATATGTATAAAACATACCTATTTAAAGGTTTATGTGTATAAAACATACATAGATGTTTATGTGTATAAAACATACATAGATGTTTATGTGTATAAAAATTACATATTTAATGGTTTGTGTATAAAATATACTTAGATGTTTATGTGTATAAAAAATGCATATTTAAAGGTTTATAGGTATAAAACATACTTAGACGTTTGTGTATAAAACAGACTTAGATGTTTATGTGTATAAAACATACTTAGATGTTTATGTATATAAAACATACTTAGATGTTTATGTGTATAGAAAAAAATATTTAAAGGTTTATGTGTATAAAAAATACTTAGATGTTTATGTGTATAAAACATACATATTTAAAGGTTTATATGTATAAAACATACATATTTAAAGGTTTATGTGTGTCAGGTTCAAACACCGAACTATCTATTAAACAAGACAAGAAGCAAGGAATCAAACAGAGACAGGATTCAATTCATCTCATGAGGAGAGCGCGTGGACCTTCACCCTCGTACCGTGTCACCCTACGCTCTGAGGAAAAAGTTCCACGCCTCCCCATTTATTTGGCCGTTCCCTGATTACATAGCTGCAGCTGCTTCTAAGGGGAGGGGTCTCATTATGTAGCAGCTGCACTGGGTCATAAACAGTTAAAACAAAAGGTGCTTGGAGCGGCGTCAGGTTTGCCCCCTATCTCCTCGTAGATTTCGGGTCCTGATAAGGCCCTTCCCGTGGCTGTCCAAGAAACTTACTTTATTTGTCGCCATGGAGACCAGGATTAGTGATTTATCTAGCTAGCCGTGTCTTAAAGCACCTCTTCCTGAGGGTGTTTCAGTTTTATAACTTCACCTTAATCTTTACTTTTTACACCAAAATGCGTCCATTCTCCCTTTTGTGTCTACACACTGTGTCCGCTTGTAAGTACTCTGTGTGTGTGCGCTGCCCAACATGCTCCTCTGCTCGTAAAACCAGCGATGTCACCACGTGACGTCAAGCCCGGGGAACCGGTACTTTTCAAACAAAGTATAGTACCGTTTTTGATTCATAGCTCGGTTGGTAGAGTGGACGGGCCAGCAACTTGAGGGTTCCAGGTTCGATCTATGCTTCCGCCATCCTAGTCACTGCCGTTGTGTCCTTGGGCAAGACACTTTAACCACCTGTTCCCAGTGCCACCCACACTGGTTTAAATGTAACTCAGATATTGGGTTTCACTATGTAAAAGCGCTTTGGGTCACTAGAGAAAAGCGCTATATAAATATAATACATTTCACGAGTACCGGTATACCGTACCACCCGAGCCTAAACACACCTCCAAGATTTATAAAACGTTTGTATTTGAACTCGCAGGTCAGCCTGTGCAAATATCGAGGCTCCCTGGCTGTTCTTAGACCAGCCGTTACCGGCGGTGGAGTCTCAGCAGGGGGTCTGGGGGGGGGGGGTCACTGAGACCGAATTGTGTTTAATTGGCATATTGCACGCCGTGTCACACTGTTGTGGGCCGTGTCGTGCTGAGCTGGGTGGCCCACACACACACACACACACACACACACACGCACACACACCAACAACGTGTGTGTGTGTGTGTGTGTGTGTGTTCAGTCAAGTGGATGCCTTCTGACCGGACCCCCCGCCGGGCGACGTCACTCCCAGGATGAATACATCCATAAATCTGCATGTGTGCGCTCATAAGAACACGTCAACATCCCAGATGAAGTGACATCTGTCATCCGCGGCTCAGGAGAAAATTAATTGTCTTGTGGAATAACATGTGCAGGTCATGTGACATGTGACATGTGACATGTGACATGTGACATGTGACCTCTGCAAGTGCAGCTTTAACATGTTTACTTGTTTCTACCACCCGAGCTCTGACTCCACACCACTCCATCCCATTCTTACCAGTAACCATTCCATTCAAAATCAATACTTTATTAAAAACAATGGGTGCCGGTTCTTTGCTTATTCTATTTTCCGGACTATAAGACGCACATAAAATAATTTTTTCCCCTCAAAACTCAACAGTGCACCTTATAACCCGGTGCACCTAATGTACGGAATCATTTTGGTTGTGCTTACCCACCTCAAAGCAATTTTGTTTGGTACAGGGTGTAATGATAAGTGTGACCAGAAGATGGCAGTCACACATAAGAGAAACGTGTAGACTGCAATATGATGGCAGTCACACATAAGAGATTTATGTAGACTGCAATATGATGGCAGTCAAACATAAGATATACGTGTAGACTGCAATATGATGGCAGTCACACATAGGAGATTTATGTAGACTGCAATATGATGGCAGTCAAACATAAGATATACGTGTAGACTGCAATATGATGGCAGTCACACATAAGCTATACGTGTAGACTGCAATATGATGGCAGTCACACATAAGAGATACGAGTAGACTGTTACAGGATGGTGGTCACACATAAGAGATACGTGTAGACTGCAATAAAATGGCAATCACACATAAGATGTACCTGTAGACTGCAATATGATGGCGGTCACACATAAGAGATGTATGTAGACTGCAATATAATGGCAGTCACACATACGATATACGTGTAGACTGCAATATGATGGCAGTCACATATAAGAGATACGTGTAGACTGCATTAGGATGGTGGTCACACATAAGAGATACGTGTAGACTGCAATAAGATGGCGGTCACACATAAGAGATACGTGTGGACTGCAATCTGATGGCAGTCACACATAAGAGATATTTGTAGACTGCAATATGATGGCAGTCACACATAAGAGATATGTGTAGACTGCAATATGATGGCAGTCACACATAAGAGGTACTGTAGATGGCAATATGATGGCAGTCACACATAAGAGATACATGTGGACTGCAATATGATGGCAGTCACACATAAGAGATACGTGTAGACTGCAATAGGATGGCAGTCACACATAAGATATATGTGTAGACTGCAATATGATGGCAGTCACACATAAGAGATATGTGTAGACTGCAATATGATGGCAGTCACACATAAGAGATACGTGTAGAATGCAATATGATGGCGGTCACACATAAGATATACATGTAGACTGCAATATGATGGCAGTCAAACATAAGATATACGTGTAGACTGCAATATGATGGCAGTCACACAGAAGAGATACGTGTAGACTGCAATAGGATGGTGGTCACACATAAGAGGTACTGTAGATGGCAATATGATGGCAGTCACACATAAGAGATACGTGTGGACTGCAATATGATGGCAGTCACACATAAGAGATACGTGTGGACTGCAATATGATGGCAGTCACACATGAGAGATACGTGTGGACTGCAATTTGATGGCAGTCACACATAACAGATACGTGTGGACTGCAATATGATGGCAGTCACACATAAGAGATAGGTGTGGACTGCAATATGATGGCAGTAACACATAAGATATACGTGCAGACTGCAATATGATGGCGGTCACACAAAAGAGATACATGTGGACTGCAATATGATGGCAGTCACACATAAGAGATACGTGTAGACTGCAATATAATGGCAGTCACACATAAGAGATACGTGTAGTCTGCAATATGATGGCAGTCACACATAGGAGATTTATGTAGACTGCAATATGATGGCAGTCAAACATAAGATATACATGTAGACTGCAATATGATGGCAGTCACACATAAGTTATACGTGTAGACTGCAATATGATGGCAGTCACACATAAGAGATACGTGTAGACTGTTACAGGATGGTGGTCACACATAAGAGATACGTGTAGACTGCAATAAGGTGGCAGTCACACATAAAAGATACATGTGGATTGCAATATGATGGCGGTCACACATAAAATGTACATAGATGGCAATATGATGGCAGTCACACATAAGAGATACGTTTACACTGCAATATGATGGCAGTCACACATAAGAGGTACTGTAGATGGCAATATGATGGCAGTCACACATAAGAGATACATGTAGACTGCAATATGATGGCAGTCACACATAAGAGATTTATGTAGACTGCAATATGATGGCAGTCACATATAAGATATACCTGTAGACTGCAATATGATGGCAGTCACACATAAGAGATACGTGTAGACTGCAATAAGATGGCGGTCACACATAAGAGATACGTGTGGACTGCAATATGATGGCGGTCACACATAAGAGATACGTGTAGACTGCAATAGGATGGTGGTCACACATAAGAGATACGTGTAGACTGCAATAAGATGGCGGTCACACATAAGAGATAATGTAGACTGCAATATGATGGCAGTCACACATAAGAGTTACGTGTAGACTGCAATATGATGGCAGTCACACAGAAGAGATACGTGTGGACTGCAATATGATGGCAGTCACACATGAGAGATACGTGTGGACTGCAATTTGATGGCAGTCACACATAAGAGATACGTGTGGATTGCAATATGATGGCAGTCACACATAAGAGATATGTGTAGACTGCAATATGATGGCAGTAACACATAAGAGATACGTGTAGACTGCAATAGGATGGTGGTCACACATAAGAGATACGTGTAGACTGCAATAAGATGGCGGTCACACATAAGAGATAATGTAGACTGCAATATGATGGCAGTCACACATAAGAGATAAGTGTAGACTGCAATATGATGGCAGTCACACATAAGAGTTACATGTAGACTGCAATATGATGGCAGTCACACAGAAGAGATACGTGTGGACTGCAATATGATGGCAGTCACACATAAGAGATACGTGTGGACTGCAATATGATGGCAGTCACACATAAGAGATATGTGTAGACTGCAATATGATGGCAGTAACACATAAGGGATACGTGCAGACTGCAATATGATGGCGGTCACACAAAAGAGATACATGTGGACTGCAGTATGATGGCAGTCACACATAAGAGATACGTGTAGACTGCAATATGATGGCAGTCACACATAAGAGATACGTGTAGACTGCAATATGATGGAAGTCACACATAAGAGATACGTGTAGTCTGCAATATGATGGCAGTCACACATAAGAGATACGTGAAGACTGAAATAGGATGGTGGTCACACATAAGAGATACGTGTAGACTGCAATAAGATGGCGGTCACACATAAAAGATACCTGTGGACTGCAATATGATGGCGGTCACACATAAAAGATACGTGTGGACTGCAATATGATGGCGGTCACACATAAGAGATACGTGTAGACTGCAATATGATGACAGTCACACATAAGAGATACATGTAGACTGCAATAAGATGGCGGTCACACATAAGAGATACGTGTGGACTGCAATATGATGGCGGTCACACATAAAAGGTACTGTAGATGGCAATATGATGACAGTCACACATAAGATATACGTTTACACTGCAATATGATGGCAGTCACACATAAGAGATACCCGTAGACCGCAATATGATGGCAGTCACACATAAGAGATACGTGTAGACTGCAATATGATGGCAGTCACACATAAGAGATACGTGTAGACTGCAATAAGATGGCGGTCACACATAAAAGATACGTGTGGACTGCAATAGGATGGCGGTCACACATAGGAGATACGTGTAGACTGCAATATGATGGCGGTCACACAAAAGGGATACATGTGGACTGCAATATGATGGCAGTCACACAAAAGGGATACATGTGGACTGCAATATGATGGCAGTCACACATAAGAGATGCGTGTAGACTGCAATTTGATGGCAGTCACACATAAGAGATACGTGTAGACTGCAATAAAATCACCATAAATGATTCCTGGGTGTGGCCACCGCTGCTGCTCACTGCTCCCCTCACCTCCCAGGGGGTAAACAAGGGGATGGGTCAAATGCCGAGGACAAATTTCACCACACCTATTGTGTGTGTGACAATCATTGGTACTTTATTTTACCTTTAACATGGGGCGTCAACCTGCAGTCCACACGTATCTCTTATGTGTGACTGCCATCGACTGTACATTACGTTCGTTATGTACAAGAGAAAGTTGCTTCGAGGTTGGTAAGCTGTCGATATTTGAGAAAATTAAAGGATTTTATGTGCGCCTTATAGTCCAAAAAATGTGCTATATCACCAGGAATGAGAAGTGTTCCCAAAGGGGGACTTTAACTACAGTTTACAAGCTCCGGCTTCTCCTTGGCACTATCGCCAGCCAAAGGCTATAAAATGACAAATAGCGTTATGGCACCTCTGGAAGGTTCTCTTTTGTCGAGTATTTTTCAGCAGTGTTAAAATGTGACAATGCAACAACTTGATGGAAAGTGCAGCGTCACGGCAGGATGGACGTAGCATCCATCATCATCGTCGTCGTCGCCGACGTACGCCTGGGAGAGACCCTCGCCAAATTAGCATGGCCACCGTGTCAGAGCAGCCTGCCGCTTCATAGCTCGCCGTCTGCGTTGCATGCAAATGAAGCCGGTGAACTAGTTAACAATCAGCCATAATTGGCTTCACCTAATGCCGCCGACACGTTGTCATGAATTAGTCATGAATTCAGTTTACATTACAAGTCGCTAAATAAAAAATAAAAAGCTTGCGTTGAACTCATTTCCATATTAAAAAAAACCCCCCAAAACAACATAATTCATTATTTAGCCCCCATTAGCATACAAAATAACACATCAACGTTTTTTTTTTTTTTTCATTTTTGTTTGCTGGGCCCTCCAGGGATGCAGATATGGAATGAGAATATTAGGGATAAACACTGGAGACAAAAGAGAGGAGGGATGGACCAAGAGAAAAGGATGAAAAGCAAGTCCAAATTTGGCAAGGAAAACTGAACATTTGTGCAATATTATGATAAAAGTTGGAAATTTACTCAATAACAGTCGAAATTTTACAAGAAAATCTTCACATTTTGTCAATTTTATGAAAAGAGTCGTCATTTTACTCGACAAAAGTCACAATTTTTGTAAGAGGACTTTCACATTTTGGCAATTTTATAATAATAATCGGAATTTTACTCTGCAAAATGATAACAAAAGTCATCATTTTACTCAAAAAAGTTTGCTATTTTACAAGAACAAAAAAATTTGGCAATATTGTGATAAATGTCAGAATTTTAATGAATAACAGTCGCAATTTTACAAGAAAAGGTTAACATTTTGGCAATTTTATGAAAATAGTTGTCATTTTACTCGACAGAAGTCAATCTTTATAAGAAAACTTTCACATTTTGGCAATTATATAATAATAATCTGAATTTTACTTGGCAAAATTATGATAAAAGTCATCATTTTACTCCCAAAAATTCGCTATATTACCATAACAACAGACATTTTTGAAAAGCAAGTCAAAATTTGACAAGAAAAACTGAACATTTGTGCAATATTATGATAAAATTTCGAATTTTCCTCAATAACAGTCGCAGTTTTACAAGAAAAGCTTAACATTTTGGCAATTTAATTAAAGAGTCGTAATTTTACTCGACAAAAGTCACAATTTTTATAAGAACATTTTATAATTTTGGCAATATTATAATAATAATCGGAATTTTTCTCTGCAAAATGATGACAAAAGTCATCATTTTACTCAAAACAAATCGCTATTTTACAAGAGCAACAAAAACATTTGGCAATATTATGATAAAAGTCAGAATTTTACTCAAAAACAGTCGCAATTTAACAAGAAAAGCTTAACATTTTGGCAATTTTATGAAAAGAGTTGTAATTTTATTCGACAAAAGTCACAATTTTCATAAGAAAACTTTCACATTTTGGCAATATTATAATAATAATCTGAATTTTAATCGGCAAAACGATGACAAAAGTCATAATTTTACTCCCAAAAATTTGCTATATTACAAGAACAACTAACATTTTTAAAAGGAAGTCAAAATTTTACAAGAAAAACTGAACATTTGTGCAATATTATGATAAAGGTTGGAATTTTCCTCAATAACAGTCGCAGTTTTATAAGAAAAGCTTAACCTTTTTGGCAATTTAATTAAAGAGTCATAATTTTACTCGACAAAAGTCACAAATTTTATAAGAAATCTTTCACATATTGGCAATATCATAATAATAATCTGAATTTTACTTGGCGAAATGATGACAAAAGTAATCATTTTACTCAAAAATTTTTGCTATTTTACAAGAACAACAAAAAAATTTGAAAAGCAAGTCAAAATTTGACAAGAAAAACTGAACATTTGTGCAATATTATGATAAAAGTTGGAATTTTCCTCAACGACAGTCGCAGTTTTACAAGAAAAGCTTCACATTTTGGCAATTTTATTAAAGAGTCGTAATTTTACTCGACAAAAGCCACCATTTTTATAAGAAGACTTTCACATTTTGGCAATTTTATAATAATAATCGGAATTTTACTCAGAAAAATGATGACAAAAGTCATAATTTTACTCAAAAAAATTAGCTATTTTACAAGAATAACAAAAACATTTGGCAATATTGTGATAAAAGTCAGAATTTTACTCAACTGTCACAATTTTACAAGAAAAGCTTAGCATTTTGCCAATTTTATGAAAAGAGTCGTAATTTTACTCGACAAAAGTCACAATTTTTATATATTTTTTTTTAAATTTTGGCAATATTATAATAGTAATAGGAATTTTTCTCTGCAAAATTATGACAAAAGTCATCATTTTACTCAAAAAAAAGAAGCTATTTTACAGGAACAACAAAAAAATTGGAAAAGCAAGTCAAAATTTGACAAGAAAAAAACTGAACATTTGTGCAATATTTTGATCAAAGTTGGAATTTTACTCAATAACAGTCACAGTTTTACAAGAAAAGTTTAGCATTTTGGCAATTTTATGAAAAGAGTCTTCATTTTACTCAACAAAAGTCACAATTTTTATAAGAACATTTAAAAATTTTGGCTATATTATAATAATAATAGGAATTTTTCTCTGCAAAATTATGACAAAAGTCATCATTTTACTAAAAAAAATATCGCTATTTTACTAGAACAACAAAAACATTTGACAATATTGTGATAAAAGTCAGAATTTTACTCAAAAACAGTCAACAAGAAAAGCTTAACATTTTGGCAATTTAATTAAAGAGTCGTCATTTTACTCGACAGAAGTCACAATCTTTATAAGAAAACGTTCACATTTTGGCAATTATATAATAATAATCTGAATTTTACTCGGCAAAATTATGATAAAAGTCATCATTTTACTCCCAAAAATTCGCTATATTACCATAACAACAAACATTTTTGAAAAGCAAGTAAAAATTTGACAAGAAAAACTGAACATTTGTGCAATATTATGATAAAAGTTGGAATTTTACTCAATAACAGTCGCAGTTTTACAAGAAAAGCTTAACATTTTGGCAATTTTATTAAAGAGTCGTAATCTTACTCAACAAAAGTCACAATTTTTATAAGAACATTTTAAAATTTTGGCAATATTATAATAACAATCGGAATTTAATATGCAAAATGATGACAAAAGTCATAATTTTGCTCAAAAGAAATCGCTATTTTACAAGAACAACAAGAACATTTGGCAATATTGTGATAAAAGTCCGAATTTTACTCAATAACAGTCGCAATTTTACAAGAAACGCTTAACATTTTGGCAATTTTATGAAAAGAGTCTTAATTTTACTCGACAAAATTCACAATTTTTATAAGAAAACGTTTACATTTTGGCAATTATATAATAACAATCTGAATTTTACTCGGCAAAATGATGACAAAGTCACAATTTTACTCCCAAAAATTTGCTATTTTACAAGAACAACAAAAACATTGGAAACGCACGTCAAAATTTGACAAGAAAAACTGAACATTTGTGCAATATTATGATAAAAGTTGGAATTTTACTCAATAACAGTCGCAGTTTTACAAGAAAAGTTTCACATTTTGGCAATTTTATGAAAAGAGTCGTAATTTTACTCGACAAAAGTCACAATTTGTATAAGAAAACGTTCACATTTTGGCAATTATATAATAATAATCTGAATTTTACTCGGCAAAATGATGACAAAAGTCATCATTTTACTCCAAAAAAATTTGCTATTTTACAAGAACAACAATAAAATTGGAAAAGCAAGTCAAAATTTGACAAGAAAAACTGAACATTTGTGCAATATTACGATAAAAGTTGGAATTTTACTCAATAACAGTCACAGTTTTACAAGAAAAGTTTAGCATTTTGGCAATTTTATGAAAAGAGTCTTAATTTTACTCAACAAAAGTCACAATTTTTATAACATTTTTTTTTAAATGTTGGCAATATTATAATAATAATTGGAATTTTACTCTGCAAAATTAAGACAAAAGTCATAATTTTACTCAAAAAAAAAAATCGCTATTTTACAAGAACAACAAAAACATTTGGCAATATTGTGATAAAAGTCAGAATTTTACTCAACTGTCGCAATTTTACAAGAAAAGCTTAACATTTTGGCAATTTTATGAAAAGAGTCGTAATTTTACTCGACAAAAGTCACAATTTTTATAAGAAAATTTAAAAATTTTGGCAATATTATAATAATAATAGGAATTTTTCTCTGCAAAATTATGACAAAAGTCATCATTTTACTCAAAAAAAATAGCTATTTTACAGGAACAACAAAAAAATTGGAAAAGCAAGTCAAAATTGGACAAGAAAAAAACTGAACATTTGTGCAATATGATAAAAGTTGAAATTTTACTCAATAACAGTCACAGTTTTACAAGAAAAGTTTAGCATTTTGGCAATTTTATGAAAAGAGTCGTAATTTTACTCGACAAAAGTCACAATTTTTATAATTTTTTTTTTAAATGTTGGCAATATTATAATAATAATCGGAATTTTACTGTGCAAAATTATGACAAAAGTCATCATTTTACTCAAAAAAAATCGCTATTTTACAAGAACAACAAAAACATTTGGCAATATTGTGATAAAAGTCTGAATTTTACTCAACTGTCACAATTTTACAAGAAAAGCTTAACATTTTGGCAATTTTATGAAAAGAGGCGTAATTTTACTCGACAAAAGTCACAATTTTTATAAGAAATTTTAAAATTTTGGCAATATTATAATAATAATAGGAATATTTCTCTGCAAAATTATGACAAAAGTCATCATTTTACTCAAAAAAATTCGCTATTTTACAAGAACAACAAAAACATTTGAAAAGCAAGTGAAAATTTGACGAGGAAAACTGAACATTTGTGCAATATTATGATAAAAGTTGGAATTTTACTCAATAACAGTCGCACTTTTACAAGAAAAGCTTAACATTTTGGCAATTTTATTAAAGAGTCGTAATTTTACTCAACAAAAGTCACAATTTTTATAAGAACATTTAACATTTTTGGCAATATTATAATAATAATCGGAATTTAATATGCAAAATGATGACAAAAGTCATCATTTTGCTCAAAAGAAATCGCTATTTTACAAGAACAACAAAAACATTTGGCAATATTGTGATAAAAGTCAGAATTTTACTCAAAAACAGTCGCAATTTAACAAAAAAAGCTTAACATTTTGGCAATTTTATTAAAAGAGTCGTCATTTTACTCTACAAAATTCACAATCTTTTTAAGAAAACGTTCACATTTTGGCAATTATATAATAATAATCTGAATTTTACTCGCCGAAATGATGACAAAAGTCATCATTTTACTCAAAAAAATTCGCTATTTTACAAGAACAACAAAAAAATTTGAAAAGCAAGTCAAAATTTGAAAGAAAAACTGAACATTTGTGCAATATTATGATAAAATTTCGAAATTTCCTCAATAACAGTCGCAGTTTTACAAGAAAAGTTTCACATTTTGGCAATTTTATGAAAAGAGTCGTAATTTTACTCGACAAAAGTCACAATTTGTATAAGAAAACGTTCATATTTTGGCAATTATATAATAATAATCTGAATTTTACTTGTCAAAATTATGACAAAAGTCATCATTTTACTCCAAAAATGTTTGCTATTTTACAAGAACAACAATAAAATTGGAAAAGCAAGTCAAAATTTGACAAGAAAAACTGAACATTTGTGCAATATTATGATACAAGTTGGAATTTTACTCAATAACAGTCGCAGTTTTACAAGAAAAGCTTAACATTTGGGCACTTTTATTAAAGAGTCGTAATTTTACTCAAAAAAAGTCAAAATTTTTATGAGAACATTTTAAAATTTTGGCAATATTATAATAATAATCTGAATTTTTCTCTGCAAAATGATGACAAAAGTCATCATTTTACTAAAAAATATCGCTATTTTACAAGAATAACAAAAACATTTGGCAATATTGTGATAAAAGTCTGAATTTTCCTCAATAACAGTCACAATTTTACAAGAAAAGCTTACCATTTTGGCAATTTTATTAAAGAGTCGTCATTTTACTCGACAAAAGTCACAAGTTTTATAAGAAAACTTTCACATTTTGGCAATTATATAATAATAATCTGAATTTTACTTGGCAAAATGATGACAAAAGTCATAATTTTACTCCAAAAAATTCGCTATTTTACAAGAACAACAAAAACATTTGAAAAGCAAGTCATAATTTGACAAGAAAAACTGAACATTTGTGCAATAATATGATAAAAGTTGGAATTTTACTCAATAACAGTTACAGTTTTACAAGAAAAGTTTAGCATTTTGGCAATTTTATGAAAAGAGTCGTAATTTTACTAAAAAAAGTCACAATTTTTGTAACATTTTTTTAAAATGTTGGCAATATTATAATAATATTTGGAATTTTACTGTGCAAAATTATGACAAAAGTCATCATTTTACCCAAAAACAATCGCTATTTTACAAGAACAACAAAAACATTTGGCAATATTGTGATAAAAGTCAGAATTTTATAAGACAAATGTCACCATTTTGCATTAAAAATAAATACTTTTACTAATACCGCCAACAGGTTATCATGAATTAGTCATGAATTCAGTTTACATTAAAAATAAAAATCTTGCGTTGAACTAATTTCCATATTTAAAAAGAAAACAACAAAACAACATAATTCATTATTTAGCCCCCGTTAGCATACAAAAGAACACTTTAAGGTTTTTTTTTTTTTTTTTTTTTTTTTTTTTTTTGCTGGGCCCTTCAGGGATGCAGATATGGAATGAGAATATTAGGGATAAACACTGGAGACAAAAGAGAGGAGGGATGGACCAAGACCAAAGGATGAATAAAAGTCCTATTAGGGCCAGGATGAATGCCATGAAGTGGCTTTTTGGAAGTCCACTGACCACTGGAGGTGTAATCACGTCCCTCTGGCGGGGTATTGACGGGGCGGAGAGGTGATAATTGGCAATACGCTGGGCTGGCGAGGCGGCCGCCACCCTCCCCTGCAGGGCAGGCAAACAAGCGCCCGTTACACGCCAGCATGAACATGAGCCGCTGCACCTTTGCACGTGCACTGGTGGATTGACATGAGAGTAAAACCAATCCCCGGCTTTCTCCCGTGGAATACTAATCCGGCCGCCCTTGCCAGTTGACCTCTCATAGGCCAAGCAGGCTGTCCGTCAAACTAATGGGGCGGAACGCCGGCATATTGCTTCCCCACAATCCCTCAGCACAGCCAGGACACTCATTTACCTCAGTCAGCTTGTTGCCAAGGCAACACTTCCAATGGGGTTCAGCGCCCTCCCCCACCCCCCCCACCCCACACACACACACACACTCTTGTATTTGTTACCTTCTTGAGAACTGTGAAAAATACCTCCCTCTTTAGGACCACCCTTTCTAGATACAAACCCCGTTTCCATATGAGTTGGGAAATTGTGTTAGATGTAAATATAAACGGAATACAATGATTTGCAAATCTTTTTCAACCCATATTCAATTTAATGCACTACAAAGACAACATATTTGATGTTCAAACTCATAAACTTTTTTTTTTTTTTTTTGCAAATAATAATTAACTTAGAATTTCATGGCTGCAACACGTGCCAAAGTAGTTGGGAAAGGGCATGTTCACCACTGTGTTACATGGCCTTTCCTTTTAAGAACACTCAGTATACGTTTGGGAACTGAGGAGACATATTTTTTTAAGCTTCTCAGGTGGAATTCTTTCCCATTCTTGCTTGATGTACAGCTTAAGTTGTTCAACAGTCCGGGGGTCTCCGTTGTGGTATTTTAGGCTTCATAATGCGCCACACACTTTCAATGGGAGACAGGTCTGGACTACAGGCAGGCCAGTCTAGTACCCGCACTCTTTTACTATGAAGCCACGTTGATGTAACACGTGGCTTGGCATTGTCTTGCTGAAATAAGCAGGGGCGTCCATGGTAACGTTGCTTGGATGGCAACATATGTTGCTCCAAAACCTGTATGTACCTTTCAGCATTAATAGTGCCTTCACAGATGTGTAAGTTACCCATGTCTTGGGCACTAATACACCCCCATACCATCACAGATGCTGGCTTTTCAACTTTGCGCCTATAACAATCCGGATGGTTCTTTTCCTCTTTGGTCCGGAGGACACGACGTCCACAGTTTCCTAAAACAATTTGAAATGTGGACTTGTCAGACCACAGAACACTTTTCCACTTTGTATCAGTCCATCTTAGATGAGCTCAGGCCCAGCGAAGACGACGGCGTTTCTGGGTGTTGTTGATAAACGGTTTTCGCCTTGCATAGGAGAGTTTTAACTTGCACTTACAGATGTAGCGACCAACTGTAGTTACTGACAGTGGGTTTCTGAAGTGTTCCTGAGCCCATGTAGTGATATCCTTTACACACTGATGTCGCTTGTTGATGCAGTACAGCCTGAGGGATCGAAAGTCACGGGCTTGGCTGCTTACGTGCAGTGATTTCTCCAGATTGTCTGAACCCTTTGATGATATTACGGAGCGTAGATGGTGAAATCCCTAAATTCTTTGCAATAGCTGGTTGAGAAAGGTTTTTCTTAAACTGTTCAACAATTTGCTCACTCTTTTGTTGACAAAGTGGTGACCCTCGCCCCATCCTTGTTTGTGAATGACTGAGCATTTCATGGAATCTACTTTTATACCCAATCATGGCACCCACCTGTTCCCAATTTGCCTGTTCACCTGTGGGATGTTCCAAATAAGTGTTTGATGAGCATTCCTCAACTTTATCAGTATTTATTGCCACCTTTCCCAACTTCTTTGTCACGTGTTGCTGGCATCAAATTCTAAAGTTAATGATTATTTGCAAAAAAAAAAAAATGTTTATCAGTTTGAACATCAAATATCTTGTCTTTGTAGCATATTCAACTGAATATGGGTTGAAAATAATTAGCAAATCACTGTATTCCGTTTATATTTACATCTAACACAATTTCCCAACTCATATGGAAACGGGGTTTGTATATATATATATTTTCTTTTTAATTTTATCTTGGCCAAAGGGGGCACATTTTAATTCCTTACACACACTTGTTATTTCATATGTTGACCAGAGGGGGAGCACTTTTAAAAGCGACACACAGTCCATTTGAAAAATCCCTCCTTTTTTGGGACCACCCTCATTTTTGACCAGCAGGGGTGCAAATGATACATTCTCTATTAGATGCAATGTTATTGGGACCATGATTTATGTCATCACTTGTTAACACCTCCTCATATGGAAGATACTTTTCCTTCTTCATATCTCAAGAACGGCGGAAATACAAGAACACACACACACACACACACACACACACACACACACACACACACACACACACACACACACACACACACACACACACACACGTGTTACAGCAGCGATGTCACGGGTAAATTTATGTATGCGCCTGAGACCCTGACAAGCACTTCTCTCATCTCTGCACCCCAAAACCAATCTTCTACTGTGTTCACAATACGTGCTTCTTCTTTTTTTGGGGGGGCGAGGGGGGCGAGCCAAGCAGAGCGGCCTCACACTGGGGTGCACTCCAGCGCTAGCACTCCCAGCGCGTGCTCGTAAATGTCAACGTGCACCAATTCACCACAGAGCTGCTGAGAAACAAGACGTTATTTTTTTGTCACTCACTGAATTAAAACAAGTAATTACATAGCAAAGTGGGGTCCCTAAAATACTGATCCACATCGCATTTTATAGACAAAAAAAAAGCTAATTGCTATCTTTCCATTGTGTGCGCTTCTACATATCTTATTTAGCCTTTTCTGCAAGCCATTTCGTAGTCTTATCGAATGTAAAGAAAAAAAGCCAAAAGCAGTGAAGTTGTCACATTGTGTAAATGGTAAATAAAAAGAGAATACAATGATTTGCAAATCCTTTTCAACTTATATTCAATTAAATAGACTGCAAAGACAAGATATCTATTTTTTTTTTTTTTCTTCAAAAAATCATGAACTTAGAATTGAATGGCAGCAATTTTTACCACTGTGTTACATGGCCTTTCCTTTTAACAACACTCAGTAAAGGTTTGGGAACTGAGGAGACACATTTTCGAAGTGGAATTATTTCCCATTCTTGCTTGATGTAAGTTGTTCAACAGTCTCCCTTCTCATATTTTAGCCTTCATATTGCGCCACACATTTTCAATGGCATCGTCTTGCCGAAATAAGCAGGGGCGTCCATGATAGCGTCCATCAGCTTTTTTTTTAAAACATGTTGCAGGCATCAAATTCCAAATGAGCTAATATTTGCCAAAAAATAACAACGTTTTCCAGTTCGAACGTTAAGTAGCTAGTCTTTGCAGTCTATTCAATTGTTGAAAAGAATTTGCAAATCATTGTATTCTCTTTTTATTCACCATTTACACAATGTGACAACTTCACTGGTTTTGGGGTCTGTAAAAAGCACTCACCGGTTCACTTTCAGCTAGCGGAGCTAAGCTAGAAAGTCCAAAGCCCACCGTCGAAGGATTCGACTCGGTGAAGAAAATGAAAATCTGGCATGGCTTCGTGTTCTTCTTGCACTTTCTCAAGGAGCTTCGGAACTTTAATTCCGTGGACATGCTTGCTAGCGTTAGCCGCATTGAGCTACCTTGCCCAGCCTTGTTCACACTGCAGGTCAATTACGATGTATTTTTTTTGCCCACGTATCGGACTTTTTCCTGTCCGTGTGAACCATGCAAATCACAATTTGTCATTTCCGACCCGGTAAATAAATCGGGTTTATGTGCGATGTGTTCTCAATGTGAACCGCGTTCATCAATCAATCAATCAATCAATCAATCTTTATTTATATAGCCCTAAATCACAAGTGTCTCAAAGGGCTGCACATGCCACAACGACATCCTCGGTACAAAGCCCACATACGGGCAAGGAAAAACTCACCCCAGTGGGACGTCGATGTGAATGACTATGAGAAACCTTCATCCGACCAGAACGTCATCAAAAAGCGGGAGGTGTCATAAATATTTGCAAAAATAGACGGTGACAAAATAAATAGTTGACGACGGAGAAAACAGGGCAAAATAAAATGTTTTAGGAACTCTTGTATGAGTTCCGGTTTCAAGCAGACATCGAAGAACAATTATCTCGTAAAACTGCCAGAGCCAAAATATTTGTCCTCGTTTAATCGTAGTCTTCTACGCACAATAATTCGGTTCGGAAAATGTTGCACAGAATCCTTGAAATTGTGACGAATGCGCCGGGACTGAGACCGACTAGAGCTGAAGCCATGTTTACTTGCGTAAACACTGCAGTGCGTACCGAGTCGTGACGTCACGGCCGTCTTGAGGACATAAAAGCATGTAAACTTTCTGAACTTAAATGAGAACAAGACGGAAATAATTCTATTAGACTAAAAAGTCAAACAGAATGCTCCCCCCAGTGACCTGAACCCGCTGAGACCTTATTTAAAAACCACAGTCACAAATTTGGTTTTAAGTTGGACAATGATTTTAAATTGGAACAGCAGGTTAACTGTGAGCTGTTCTGAATGTGGACCAGAACATCCACATCACCAACAAGGACCTGTACGGGCAACTGCCAAGGCTCAGCAAGAAGGTAACAGCTAGGAAGATGAGGCTGGCCGGCCACTGCCACAGACATCGAGAGCTCCCGGCCAGCAGCCTGGTCCTATGGGAACCAACGCACGAGCATCGATTGCGAGGACGTCCCGCGCTAACATACGTGGACATCCTCAAGAAAGATGCTGGAGCTGAAAGCTCTACGGAGCTGGCCGGGTGTATGGAGACCCGGAATGATTGGAGACTCTGATGGAAACTCGTCTGAGGACGACTGAGAGAGAGAGAGAGCATTCACATTAGAAATGGCATTTTTGTTCTTGTAATGTGAACGGCCACTAAAAAGATCGGATTGGACACACAAATCCGCTTTGGACATTCGACCCTGCAACGACACCGTGTTGAAACGGGCAAAAGTTCGGTATGTCTGCGAAAGCTGGACCCTGACACCCACCCTGCAGAAGTCCCTAGATGGGTGCTACACCAGAATGATACGAGCTGTTCTGAATGTGGAGCAGAACATACACATCACCAACAAGGACCTGTACAGGCAACTGCCGAGGCTCAGCAAGAAGGTAACAGCTAGGAGGATGAGGCTGGCCGGCCACTGCCACAGACATCGAGAGCTCCCGGCCAGCAGGCTGATCCTATGGAAACCAACGCACGGGCATCGATCGCGAGGACGTCCCGCGCTAACATACGTGGACATCCGGAAGAAAGATGCGAGAGCTCAAAGCTCTTCGGAGCTGGCCGGGTGTATGGAGAACCGGAATGATTGGAGATTCCGATGGAAGCTCGTCTGAGGACGACTGAGAGAGAGAGAGCGTTCACATTAGAAATGGCATTTTTGTTTTGTAATGTGATTGGCCACTAAAAAGATCGGATTGCACACACAAAATCCGGTTTGGACATTCGACCCTGCCACGACACCATGTTGAAACGGGAAAAAGTTCGGTATGTCTGCAAAAGCTGGACCCTGACACCCACCCTGCAGAAGTCCCTTGATGGGTGCTACACCAAAATGATACGAGCTGATCTGAATGTGGACCAGAACATCCACATCACCAACAACGACCTGTATGGGCAACTGCCGAGGCTCAGCAAGAAGGTAACAACTAGGAGGATGAGGCTGGCCGGCCACTGCCACAGACATTGAGAGCTCCCGGCCAGCAGGCTGATCCTATGGGAACCAACGCACGGGCATCGATCGCGAGGACGTTCCGCGCTAACATACGTGGACATCCGGAAGAAAGATGCGAGAGCTCAAAGCTCTTCGGAGCTGGCCGGGTGTATGGAGAACCGGAATGATTGGAGACTCCGATGGAAGCTCGTCTGAGGACGACTGAGAGAGAGAGAGCATTCACATTAGAAATGGCATTTTTGTTTTGTAATGTGATTGGCCACTAAAAAGATCGGATTGCACACACAAAATCCGGTTTGGACATTCGACCCTGCCAGGACACCGTGTTGAAACGGGCAAAAGTTCGGTATGTCTGCGAAAGCTGGACCCTGACACCCACCCTGCAGAAGTCCCTAGATGGGTGCTACACCAAAATGATACGAGCTGTTCTGAATGTGGACCAGAACATCCACATCACCAACAGGGACCTGTACGGGCAACTGCCGAGGCTCAGCAAGAAGGTAACAGCTAGGAAGATGAGGCTGGCCGGCCACTGCCACAGACATCGAGATCTCCCGGCCAGCAGGCTGATCCTATGGGAACCAACGCACGGGCATCGATCGCGAGGACGTCCCGCGCTAACATACGTGGACATCCGGAAGAAAGATGCGAGAGCTCAAAGCTCTTCGGAGCTGGCCGGGTGTATGGAGAACCGGAATGATTGAAGACTCCGATGGAAGCTCGTCTGAGGACGACTGAGAGAGAGAGAGCGTTCACAATAGAAATGGCATTTTTGTTTTGTAATGTGAACGGCCACTAAAAAGATCGGATTGCACACACAAAATCCGGTTTGGACATTTGACCCTGCAACGACACCGTGTTGAAATGGGCAAAAGTTCGGTATGTCTGCGAAAGCTGGACCCTGACACCCACCCTGCAGAAGTCCCTAGATGGGTGCTACACCAAAATGATACGAGCTGTTCTGAATGTGGACCAGAACATCCACATCACCAACAAGGACCTGTACGGGCAACTGCCGAGGCTCAGCAAGAAGGTAACAGCTAGGAAGATGAGGCTGGCCGGCCACTGCCACAGACATCGAGAGCTCCCAGCCAGCAGGCTGATCCTATAGGAACCAACGCACGGGCATCGATCGCGAGGACGTCCCGTGCTAACATACGTGGACATCCGGAAGAAAGATGCGAGAGCTCAAAGCTCTTCGGAGCTGGCCGGGTGTATGGAGAACCGGAATGATTGGAGATTCCGATGGAAGCTCGTCTGAGGACGACTGAGAGAGAGAGAGCGTTCACATTAGAAATGGCATTTTTGTTTTGTAATGTGATTGGCCACTAAAAAGATCGGATTGCACACACAAAATCCGGTTTGGACATTCGACCCTGCCACGACACCGTGTTGAAACGGGAAAAAGTTCGGTATGTCTGCAAAAGCTGGACCCCGACACCCACCCTGCAGAAGTCCCTTGATGGGTGCTACACCAAAATGATACGAGCTGATCTGAATGTGGACCAGAACATCCACATCACCAACAACGACCTGTATGGGCAACTGCCGAGGCTCAGCAAGAAGGTAACAACTAGGAGGATGAGGCTGGCCGGCCACTGCCACAGACATTGAGAGCTCCCGGCCAGCAGGCTGATCCTATGGGAACCAACGCACGGGCATCGATCGCGAGGACGTTCCGCGCTAACATACGTGGACATCCGGAAGAAAGATGCGAGAGCTCAAAGCTCTTCGGAGCTGGCCGGGTGTATGGAGAACCGGAATGATTGGAGACTCCGATGGAAGCTCGTCTGAGGACGACTGAGAGAGAGAGAGCATTCACATTAGAAATGGCATTTTTGTTTTGTAATGTGATTGGCCACTAAAAAGATCGGATTGCACACACAAAATCCGGTTTGGACATTCGACCCTGCCAGGACACCGTGTTGAAACGGGCAAAAGTTCGGTATGTCTGCGAAAGCTGGACCCTGACACCCACCCTGCAGAAGTCCCTAGATGGGTGCTACACCAAAATGATACGAGCTGTTCTGAATGTGGACCAGAACATCCACATCACCAACAGGGACCTGTACGGGCAACTGCCGAGGCTCAGCAAGAAGGTAACAGCTAGGAAGATGAGGCTGGCCGGCCACTGCCACAGACATCGAGATCTCCTGGCCAGCAGGCTGATCCTATGGGAACCAACGCACGGGCATCGATCGCGAGGACGTCCCGCGCTAACATACGTGGACATCCGGAAGAAAGATGCGAGAGCTCAAAGCTCTTCGGAGCTGGCCGGGTGTATGGAGAACCGGAATGATTGGAGACTCCGATGGAAGCTCGTCTGAGGACGACTGAGAGAGAGAGAGCGTTCACAATAGAAATGGCATTTTTGTTTTGTAATGTGAACGGCCACTAAAAAGATCGGATTGCACACACAAAATCCGGTTTGGACATTTGACCCTGCAACGACACCGTGTTGAAATGGGCAAAAGTTCGGTATGTCTGCGAAAGCTGGACCCTGACACCCACCCTGCAGAAGTCCCTAGATGGGTGCTACACCAAAATGATACGAGCTGTTCTGAATGTGGACCAGAACATCCACATCACCAACAAGGACCTGTACGGGCAACTGCCGAGGCTCAGCAAGAAGGTAACAGCTAGGAAGATGAGGCTGGCCGGCCACTGCCACAGACATCGAGAGCTCCCAGCCAGCAGGCTGATCCTATAGGAACCAACGCACGGGCATCGATCGCGAGGACGTCCCGTGCTAACATACGTGGACATCCGGAAGAAAGATGCGAGAGCTCAAAGCTCTTCGGAGCTGGCCGGGTGTATGGAGAACCGGAATGATTGGAGACTCCGATGGAAGCTCGTCTGAGGACGACTGAGAGAAAGAGAGCGTTCACATTAGAAATGGCATTTTTGTTTTGTAATGTGATTGGCCACTAAAAAGATCGGATTGCACACACAAAATCCGGTTTGGACATTCGACCCTGCCAAGACACCGCGTTGATACGGGCAAAAGTTCGGGGTCTGTGGCACGACCGCGCAATTTTAGGCAGCAACAATTGTCTTAACGACTTCTGCACATCCTCCACACTCCGTCCCTGCAGACCTAATCGAGGTTCCGCTGTATTATTCAAATAAAAACAAGTCGCTGGGTTTGATCATTATCACCGAGGACGGCATGTGACACAACAGGCCGGGAGGTGAGTTGAATAAGTGATTTGCTGCTCGTCTGACTGGAGATATATTTGTGTAGTAAAGCCTGAAGATGAGCCTCTGGATCCTTCCTCGAGCCCAATAAAAGCCCGGTGTGCTGGATGCATGTTAAATGAGTCAGGGGAAGATTACCAAGCAGGAAATGCAAGTAAGTGCCCGGGGCGAGAGAGAGCGAGAGGGCGGGCTGGCGCTACTGTGCATCAAATGATTTGTGATGGAAGTGTTGACAGAACGTGTACCGCCACAATAAAATCACCAAAAAAGCTTGTTTCCTCTCCAAACAAAATGTGTCTTGAAAATCGGGCCATTTTCCCCTTAATCCGAGTGAGGGACTTGTAGGAAGCCAACGTCTGCTTTAAATATATGTCTTTTGAGGAAATGTGACTTCAAAATGTACAAAACCCCAAACCCAGTGAAGTTGTCATGTTGTGTAAATGGTAAATAAAAAGAGAATACAACTAATCCTTTTCAACTTATATTCAATTGAATAGACTGCAAAGACAAGATTTTTCATGTTCACACTGAGAAACTTTGTTATTTTTTGCAAATATTAGCTCATTTGGAATTTGATGCCTGCAACATGTTTCAAAAAAGCTTGCACTAGTGGCAAAAAAGACTGAGGAAGTTGAGGAATGGTCGTCAAAGACTTATTTAGAACATCCCACAGGTGAACAGGCTAATTGGGAACAGGTGGGTGCCATGATTGGGTATAAACGCAGCTTCCATGAAATGCTCAGTCATTCACAAACAAGGACGGGGGCGAGGGTCACCACTTTGTCAACAGATGCCTGAGCAATTTGTTTAGGAACAACATTTCTCAAGCAGCTATTGCAAGGAATTTAGGGATTTCACCGTCTACGCTCTGTAATATCATCAAAAGGTTCAGAGAATCTGGAGAAATCACTGCAGGTAAGCCATGATATTACGCACCTTGGATCCCTCAGGCGGTACTGCATCAAAAAGCGACATCGGTGTGTAAAGGATATCACCACATGGGCTCAGGGACACTTCAGAAAACCACTGTCAGTAACTACAGTTGGTCGCTACTAGGAATATCCGATAATGGCTTTTTGCCAATATCCGATATTCCGATATTGTCCAACTCCTAATTGCGATACTGATATCAACCGATACCAAAATCGACCGATACCGATATATACAGTCGTGGAATTAACACATTATTATGCCTATGGTGAAGATAAGGTCCTTTTTAAAAAAAATAAAAATAAAAAATAAGATAAATAAATTAAAAAAATTTTCTTGAATAAAAAAGAAAGTAAAACAATATAAAAACAGTTACATAGAAACTAGTAATTAATGAAAATGAGTAAAATTAACTGTTAAAGGTTAGTACTATTAGTGGACCAGCAGCACGCACAATCATGTGTGCTTACGGACTGTATCCCTTGCAGACTGTATTGATATATATTGATATATAATGTAGGAACCAGAATATTAATAACAGAAACTGTAAGTGTATCTTGTGCTTTTTATGTTGATTTAATTTTAAAAAAGCACAAAAAAACCACAAAAAAAACCGATACCGATAATAAAAAAACGATACCGATAATTTCCGATTTTACATTTTAAAGCATTTATCGGCCGAGTTGGGTTGGTGCACTAATTGTAAGTGTATCTTGTGCTTTTTATGTTGATTTAATTAAAAACAAAACAAAACAAACAAAAAAACAAAACGATACCGATAATAAAAAAACGATACCGATAATTTCCGATTTTACATTTTAAAGCATTTATCGGCCGGGTTGGGTTGGTGCACTAATTGTAAGTGTATCTTGTGCTTTTTATGTTGATTTAATTAAAAACAAAACAAACAAAAAAACACAAAAAAACCCGATACCGATAATTAAAAAAACGATACCGATAATTTCCGATTTTACATTTTAAAGCATTTATCGGCTGGGTTGGGTTGGTGCACTAATTGTAAGTGCATCTTGTGCTTTTTATGTTGATTTAATTAAAAAACAAAAAAAAACAACAAAAAAAACCCGATACCGATAATAAAAAAACGATACCGATAATTTCCGATTTTACATTTTAAAGCATTTATCGGCCGGGTTGGGTTGGTGCACTAATTGTAAGTGTATCTTGTGCTTTTTATGTTGATTTAATAAAAAATAAAAATAAAAAAAAACACAAAAAAAACGATACCGATAATTTCCGATTTTACATTTTAAAGCATTTATCGGCCAGGTTGGGTTGGTGCACTAATTGTAAGTGTATCTTGTGCTTTTTAGGCCAAACAAACAAAAAAAACCAAAAAAAAAACCCGATACCGATAATTAAAAAAACGATACCGATAATTTCCGATTTTACATTTCAAAGCATTTATCGGCCGGCCGATATTATCGGACATCTCTAGTTGCTACATCTGTAAGTGCAAGTTAAAACTCTACTATGCAAAGCCAAAGTCATTTATCAACAACACCCAGAAACGCTTCGCTTGGCCCGAGCCCATCTAAGATGGACTGATACAAAATGGAAAAGTGTTCTGTGGTCTGACGAGTCCACATTTCAAATTGTTTTTGGAAACTGTGGACCGAAGAGGAAAAGAACCATCCGGACTGTTCTAGGGTCAAAGTGTAAAAGGCAGCATCTGTGATGGTATGGGGGTGTATTAGTGCCCAAGACATGGGTAACTTACACATCTGTGAAGGCGCCATTAATGCTGAAAGGTACATCCAGTTTTGGAGCAACATATGTTGTTATCATGGACGCCCCTGCTTCTTTCAGCGAGACGATGCCAAGCCAGGTGTTACAACAGTGTGGCCTTGTAGTAAAAGAGTGCGGGTACTAGACTGGCCTGCCTGTAGTCCAGACATTGAAAATGTGTGGTGCAATATGAAGGCTAAAATATGAGAAGGGGGACTGTTGAACAATTTAAGCTGTACATCAAGCAAGAATGGGAAAGAATTCCACTTCAAAAATGTGTCTCCTCAAGTTCCCAAACCTTTACTGCGTGTTGTTAAAAGGGAAGGCCATGAAACACAGGCCTTTTTTGCAATGTGTTGCTGCCATTAAATTCTAAGTTCATGATTATTTGCAAAAAATAACAAAGTTTCTCAGGGTGAACGTGAAATATCTTGTCTTTGCAGTCTATTCAATTGAATATAAGTTGAAAAAGATTTGCAAATCATTGTATTCTCTTTTTATTTACCATTTACACAACGTGACAACTTCACTGCTCATGGCTTTTGTATATTATGTTCATGTGTCACACTAACCTCATGTTGTATAAGTACTGCAGGGTCATCTTTTTGGCATTCTGTATCACGGCCAGAACACGTCATGAACGAGTTTGTCCTTGAAAAGACCTTGAGTGTCACTATTTTTTTTATTACACTTTTTAAAGTGTTATCTGATTCAAAGTCCTGCGTCCACTCAGCTTCAAGGCCGGTGCATGCGGACCTTAACCGTCTGGGAATGAGTTTCCAAACATTTCCCCTGTTGGTCATTCACATTCTTCTCAGTGCTGAGCAGCGAGCCGGAGAATTACACAACAATCCTCGCTTTAACACATTGCTGACTTCAAGTGGTGCAACGCCACATGTACTCCTAATGTCAGCATTATTTACATGTGAATGATATAAATACAGTCTATTATACAGCATTATTCACATGTGAATAATATAGTCTATTATACAGCATTATTCACATGTGAATAATATAAATACAGTCTATTATATAGCATTGTTCACATGTGAATTATATAAATACAGTCTATTATACAGCATTATTCACATGTGAATAATATGAATACAGTCTATTATACAGCATTATTCACATGTGAATAATATGAATACAGTCTATGGCCTTGCAAATATATATCTGCCACCTAATCAACATGTTGCTCTCCTTCTTTGTGAGTACCGGTGAGTTTTCTGTGGCTTTCTGTGGCTCGTGTGGCGCCGGTGCCACGTCCTGTTTTCGCAACTTGTGATTGGATACTCACTTGGGACTCCCAAGTGAGTATCCAATCAGCCAGCTAGAAGGCCTTACTGACAACAACTCGTGATCTGATTGGCTAAGGCAATTGTCTATCAACTGTATGTGGCCGTTCACTTACAGTTGTTGCGTTTTGGACCAGTTGTTCCTCCCAGGGAATTCAAGTCACAAGTCGCTCCCAAGCTCTTTACGACACTTAAAAGCTGAGTTGAAAAACCACCAGAGACAGAATAGGTATTTTGTAATATATTTGCAAAGCTTTGCACATACATTCAGACCAGTCCAGCATAGAACATTCTATCGCGTCGCCAAGATGGTCTGCCCCCCCCCCCCCGACCAAACCCTCTCCCCTCTTAAGTCCCTGACAGTCATGTCTCTCTAGCCAAAACAAATGCCCATTATCACTCTTTCTAACATTCCAAAGCTTCAAGGTTAACACACACAGTTTACTTGCAGACAAACAGAAAGAGAACAAATGGAAAAACACGAGCTGTTTTCTAATATGACTATGAAATAAAAGAAGTAACACTTAAATTCGGATATATGTAAATATCTGCCTCCGACACAGTGCACAGACATTGTTGATTCTGAAGGCAGATTTGGTACAGCATGGCAACATAAGTTAGCTGAATTCTGATTGGATACAAACTAAAACCAAAAACCACAGCACTGGAAGGAGCATAATATGACATGAAGAGAATATGAATACTTTTAGATATTTAGGGAAAGTAAATCAAAACAATTGTCAGGTTTAAGCACCGAACTATCTATTAAACAGAACAAGAAGCAAGGAATCAGGCAGAGATAGAGTTAAATTTTGCTCATGAGGAGAACACATGGAGCTGCACACTCAGTTGCAGTCTCACCCTACGCCCTGTCGGACCTTTTGTCATGACTTGGTCTTGGGTGTTTGCTTTTCCGGAATGCAACGGAAAGTTGGCTCGGGCGAGACGGGAATGTGAGTACATGATTTATTTAATATATCAAAAAAAGGTACAAACGAAAAGCGCGCACAGTGGCGGAGAACAAACTATGAAACCAAAAGACTATAGCAAAAAAAGTACAAACAAAAAGCACGCACAGTGGCGGAGAACAAACTATGAAACCAAAAGACTATAGCATTAATAAACAAAAAAAACAACTTACTTGGCATGGACAAAAGGAGCAGCATGAACGATGGACATGAAAAAAGTGTCAGAAATGTGCAGAGCAAAAATGTGGGATGTCACCAGAAAGACAAACTGAAAACAATGAACTTAAATACTACAGACATGATTAACGAAAACAGGTGCGTGACTCAAAACGTGAAACAGGTGCGTGACGTGACAGGTGAAAACTAATGGGTTGCTATGGTGACAAACAAGAGTGCACAATGAGTCCAAACGTGAAACAGGTTAAACTAATGGGTAATCATGGAAACAAGACAAGGAGTGAAAAGCCAGAAACTAAAGAGTCCAATAACTAAACAAAACGTGACTGAAACAAAACATGATTACACAGACATGACACCTTTTAAGTGACGGACACATTGATCCAGACAAGCAGCAACAACGGTAGAAAATCCCATCGTCTAAGTTTCATCACCAAACTTGGTCAAACATGTGTAAGTAGATATCAGTTGTGCATAAAGATATTTAGTTTGTTTTGTACTGAAATTGCTGACTTTATGTTTTTTTTGTATTCATAATTGTGTTGTTTTTGGTCTGAGAGTAACGATCAAACCTCGTTTAATACATGTAGTGCTAAATTTGACCAGTAGAGGGAGACAACGCTAATAGTGATAAGTCCCATACAATGTTTGCCGTGTGAATGTCGTGTAATTCCTAGTCGTAGTTTGTGTGAATATATTAACACTAAACCTTCTATTGCATTTATGTACAATACACAATGGACATTTTACTTTTGTCATGTTTATATTTTCAGACTTGCAAAGGAAAAGGAAATACAAGGAAAATACAAACCCCATTTCCATATGAGTTGGGAAATTGTGTTAGATGTAAATATAAACAGAATACAATGATTTGCTAATCATTTTCAACCCATATTCAGTTGAATATGCTACAAAGACAACATATTTGATGTTCAAACTGATAAACATTTTTATTTTTTTTGCAAATAATCATTAACTTTAGAATTTGATACCAGCAACACGTGACAAAGAAGTTGGGAAAGGTGGCAATAAATACTGATAAAGTTGAGGAATGCTCATCAAACGCTTATTTGGAACATCCCACAGGTGAACAGGCAAATTGGGAACAGGTGGGTGCCATGATTGGGTATAAAAACAGCTTCCCAAAGAATGCTCAGTCTTTCACAAGAAAGAATGGGGCGAGGTTCACCACTTTGTCCACAACTGCGTGAGCAAATTGTTGAACAGTTTAAGAACAACGTTTCTCAAAGTGCAATTGCAAGAAATTTAGGGATTTCAACATCTACGGTCCATAATATAATCAAAAGGTTCAAAGAATCTGGAGAAATCACTCCACGTAAGCGGCATGGCCGGAAACCAACATTGAATGACCGTGACCTTCGATCCCTCAGACGGCACTATATCAAAAACCAACATCAATCTCTAAAGGATATCACCACATAGGCTCAGGAACACTTCAGAAAACCACTGTCACTAAATACAGTTTTTCGCTACATCTGTAAGTGCAAGTTAAAGCTCTACTATGCAAAGCGAAAGCCATTTATCAACAACACCCAGAAAAGCCCCCGGCTTCTCTGGGCCCGAGATCATCTAAGACGGACTGATACAAAGTGGAAAAGTGTTCTGTGGTCTGACGAGTCCACATTTCAAATTGTTTTTGGAAATATTCGACATCGTGTCATCCGGACCAATGGGGAAGCGAACCATCCAAACTGTTATCGACACAAAGTTGAAAAGCCAGCATCTGTGATGGTATGGGGGTGCATTAGTGTCCAAGGCATGGGTAACTTACATAAGTGAAGACACCATTAATGCTGAAAGGTACATACAGGTTTTGGAACAACATATGCTGCCATCTAAGCGCCGTCTTTTTCATGGGCGCCCCTGCTTATTTCAGCAAGACAATGCCAAGCCACATTCAGCACGTGCTACGTAAAAAAAGAGTGCGGGTACTTTCCTGGCCCCGCCTGCAGTCCAGACCTGTCTCCCATCGAAAATGTGTGGCGCATTATGAAGCGTAAAATACGACAGCGGACAACCCCGCACTGTTGAACGATTGAAGCTCTACATCAAACAAGAATGGGAAAGAATTCCACTTTCAAAGCTTCAACAATTAGTTTCCTCAGTTCCCAATTGTTTATTGAGAGTTGTTAAAAGAAAAGGTGATGTAACACAGTGGTGAACTCGCCCTTTCCCAACTACTTTGGCACATGTTGCAGCCATGAAATTCTAAGTTAATTATTATTTGCAAAAAAAATAAAGTTTATGAGTTTGAACATCAAATATCTTGTCTTTCTAGTGCATTCAATTGAATATGGGTTGAAAAGGATTTGCAAATCATTGTATTCCGTTTATATTTACATCAATTTCCCAACTCATATGGAAACGGGGTTTGTAATTCAAAAGAAAAAACATCAATCCTTAACAAAAACTGGTGCTTCTGTTTCTTCATGCTGTTAACTATCTGCACATGCTGAAAACGAGTAGCGAGGGCTGAATAATGAATTTATTGACAGTGCAGCGTACTGTCAATAAGTAAACCGTCTCAAAGAAATATAACCTGCGGAGGCACTTTCTGACCGAACATCAACATTTCCGGAGCCCTTGGACCCTTGAGACTTTGGCCCTATTCATAGTTGAATAGCCCTGCCCTACCGTTACCTCCCAACCAGGGACCGATGACTTAGAATCACCTCCCGAGATGTTGCGAGGAGACTGACCTTCTTCCTGCTTCTTGACTAAAGGCCACACAACCCGAGGAAGACCTTGGCACGCAGCAACACCCCTGAGATACCAGTCCTCATACGCTGACCTAGAAGATGAAGCCAACACAAACTTCAAAGTGAGGATTTTCGCCCCAGAAACAGCCCTACTATTCATTTGATACCAAAAGTAGACTCCATCGCTACATTAGTGAATATGTGCAATCTGAGGTCTTGTCTTTGCAAAGATACTTAGACCTCAACGCTGTGATATTGACTCTGAAGTTGTCACGTTGTGTAAATGGTAAATAAAAAGAGAATACAATGATTTGCAAATCCTTTTCAACTTATATTCAATTGAATAGACTGCAAAGACAAGATACTTAACGTTCACACTGGAAAACTTTGTTATTTTTTGCAAATATTAGCTCATTTGGAATTTGATGCCTGTAACACGTGTCAAAAAAGCTGGCACGAGTGGCAAAAAAGAGTGAGAAAGTTGAGGAATGCTCATCAAATACATCCCACAGGTGAACAGGCTAATTGGGAACAGGTGGGTGCTATGATTGGGTATAAAAGCAGCTTCCATGAAAAACAAGGACGGGGGCGAGGGTCACCACTTTGTCAACAAATGCCTGAGCAAATTGTTTAAGAACAACATTTCTCAACCAGCTATTGCAAGGAATTATGGGATTTCACCATCGACGCTCCGTAATATCATCAAAAGGTTCAGAGAATCTGGAGAAATCACTGCACGTAAGCCATGATATTACGCACCTCGGATCCCTCAGGCGGTACTGCGTCAACAAGCCACATCGGTGTGTAAAGGATATCACCACATGGGCTCAGGATCAGAAAACCACTGTCAGTAACTACAGTTGGTCGCTACATCTGTAAGTGCAAGTTAAAACTCTACTATGCAAAGCCAAAGCCATTTATCAACAACACCCAGAAACGCTTTTGCTGGGCCCAAGCTCATCTAAGATGGACTGATGCAAAGTGGAAAAGTGTTCTGTGGTCTGACGAGTCCACATTTCAAATGTTTTTTGGAAACTGCGGACGTCGTGTCCTCCGGACCAAAAAGGAAAAGAACCATCCGGATTGTTCTAGGCACAAAGTGTAAAAGGCAGCATCTGTGATGATATGGGGGTGTATTAGTGCCCAAGACATGGGTAACTTACACATCTGTGAAGGCACTATTAATGCTGAAAGGTACATACAGGTTTTGGAGCAACATATGTTGCCATCCAAGCAACGCTATCATGGACGCCCCTGTTTATTTCAGCAAGACGATGCCAAGCCAAAGGAGACTGTTGAACAACTTAAGCTGTACATCAAGCAAGAATGGGAAATAATTCCACTTCAAAAATGTGTCTCCTCAGTTCCCAAACCTTTACTGAGTGTTGTTAAAAGAAAAGGCCATGCAACACAGTGGTAAAAATGCCTTTTTTGCAATGTGTTGCTGCCATTCCATACTAAGTTCATGATTATTTGCCAAAAATAACAATGTTTACCAGTGTGTACATGAAATATCTTGTCTTTGCAGTCTATTCAATTGAATATAAGGATTTGCAAATCATTGTATTCCGTTTTTATTTACCATTTACACAACGTGACTACTTCACTGCTTTTGGGGTTTTGTAAATAGTTCTACCATATTTCACCTAAAGAAAAAACAATTGACGTCAGAGAGAGTATCTTGTATAATCCTGAAATGCCAAATGATAAATGTGTAGATGAGTTTACCAAAAAAAAAGGTAAAAATGGTGTTTCTTCTCCAGTGAAGATGACAAAAGTCCCACTAAGTAATAGTCCAGGACGCTCGGAGCCTGCAAAGTTGATTGCGGACTGAGCGAACATAAGGCTTCCTTTTGGCACAATAAAAGCTTTTACTGGCCATGTAAGTACGCCTTGTAGTGCTTTAAAGGTTCCGTAAAAGTAATGCTGAGCCCACATGGTTTGATATCAACTATAAATGAAGGATGGGTGGCAGTCACTGCATTCCAGATGATTCCTTGAATCATATGGAAATGATACTTGCATCTTTGCAGGTTTTTAAAAATTTTTTTTTAATTATTTTAACAGGCTGAAATTGTTCCTAGAGGAAAAGTGTTGGGTTTGTAATATCCTCCTGAGAACCACAGTCATTTGTGTTTTACATAACAGAGCTAAAGTTGCTGGCGGTGTGACACGAAGATACAGAGACGGCAGGCGATGTGCAAGTATCAAGTCCTTTTAATTAGGGACAGTACAGGAACCGAAGTTAAAGTCAAATACCGTGTTTTCCGGACTTTAGAGCGCACCGGGATACAAGCCGCACCCACTAAACTTCAGGGGAAATTTTTCCCCCCCGTATATTAGCCGCACCGGACTGTAAGACGCCAATATATACGTTGAGAAATGAGTTATTTACACAGAAATATTCTGTAAATGTTTATTTACGTACCTTAATTGTTTCCGAACCGTGTCTAGAACACGGCAGTAAAACGGCTGATCGAACAAAACAGAAGTTATTGTCATGGAGCCACTAGCCACGGAAGCTAGCTCTCCAATCAGCTAAACACGGTGACGTTTTTGGTGAGCTCGCTGAGGAATTTGTGAAACTTAAACAATGCAAAAGAACGCCGTGGTAAGTTAACGACACTAATTACACTAACAAGTACAAATATGCATGCAAACGCTCCTACAGACATCACACATGGGACGTATTAGTTTTAGTTATATTGTAAAACTTACAAACATTGCTTTGAGTGATAGAATAGAATAGAACGGAATAGAAAGTTCTTTATTGATCCCTGGGAGAAATTCAGCACCACAGTTTGCTCACAATAGACAATAAACATTTTGGCATTTTTTTACATGTGAATAATATAAACACAGTCTATTATACAGCATTATTCACATGGAAATAACTTAAATACAGTCTATTATACAGCATTATTCACATGTGAATAATGCTGTATAATAGACTGTATTTATACTATTCACATGTGAATAATATAAATACAGTCTATTATACAGCATTATTCAAATGTGAATAATATAAATACAGTCTAATATACAGCATTATTCACATGTGAATAACATAAATACAGTCTATTATACAGCATTATTCACATGTGCATAATATTAATACAGTCTATTATACAGCATTATTCACATGTGCATAATATAAATACAGTCTATTATACAGCATTATTCACATGTGAATAACATTAATACAGTCTATTATACAGCATTATTCACATGTGAATAATACAAATACAGTCTATTATACAGCATTATTCACATGTGAATAATACAAATACAGTCTATTATACAGCATTATTCACATGTGAATAACATAAATACCGTATTTTTTGGACTATAAGTCGCAGTTTTTTTCATAGTTTGGCCTGGCTCCAGTGCGACTTATATATGTTTTTTTCCTTCTTTATTATGCATTTTCGGCAGGTGCGACTTATACTCCGGTGCGACTTATACTCCAAAAAATACGGTACAGTCTATTATACAGCATTATTCACATGTGAATAATATAAATACAGTCTATTATACAGCATTATTCACATGTGAAAAATACAAATACAGTCTATTATACAGCATTATTCACATGTGAATAATACAAATACAGTCTATTATACAGCATTATTCACATGTGAATAACATAAATACCGTATTTTTCGGACTATAAGTCGCAGTTTTTTTCATAGTTTGGCCTGGCTCCAGTGCGACTTATATATGTTTTTTTCCTTCTTTATTATGCATTTTCGGCAGGTGCGACTTATACTCTGGTGCGACTTATACTCCGAAAAATACGGTACAGTCTATTATACAGCATTATTCACATGTGAATAATATAAATGCAGTCTATTATACAGCATTATTCACATGTGAATAATATAAATACAGTCTATTATACATCATTATTCACATGTGAATAATATAAATACAGTCTATTATACATCATTATTCACATGTGAATAATATAAATACAGTCTATTATACAGCATTATTCACATGTGAATAATATAAATACAGTCTATTATACAACATTATTCACATGTGAATAATATAAATACAGTATATTATACAGCAATATTCACATGTGAATAATATAAATACAGTCTATTATACAGCATTATTCACATGTGAATAATATAAATACAGTATATTATACAGCATTATTCACATGTGAATAATATAAATACAGTATATTATACAACATTATTCAAATGTGAATAATATAAATACAGTCTATTATACAGCATTATTCACATGTGAATAATATAAATACAGTATATTATACAGCATTATTCACATGTGAATAATATAAATACAGTATATTATACAACATTATTCACATGTGAATAACATAAATACAATCTATTATACATCATTATTCACATGTGAATAATATAAATACAGTCTATTATACATCATTATTCACATGTGAATAATATAAATACAGTCTATTATACAGCATTATTCACATGTGAATAATATAAATACAGTCTATTATACAGCATTATTCACATGTGAATAATATAAATACAGTATATTATACAGCAATATTCACATGTGAATAATATAAATACAGTCTATTATACAGCATTATTCACATGTGAATAATATAAATACAGTATATTATACAGCATTATTCACATGTGAATAATATAAATACAGTATATTATACAACATTATTCAAAGAATAATATAAATACATTATACATTTACAGTACATGTACAGTTAAAATGAACATATGCATTACGCAGTCTGATGGCTGTATGAATGACAAATCCATACGAGTAGGAACGCTATGGACGGCTAGACGACTAAACGGTACCCTGGTTGAAAATACCAAAAAGCAAACAGAAGAGCACTGCCGCAGTGAGCAAACTCGTCCAAAAGATGGCGCCCTAGCACAAACAATGAAACACCTAGTAATTGTATTTGCTTGTTTGTTTGCTTTTTTATTTTATTTTATTAATTAGCCGTGCCGTCTTCTAAGCCGCAGGATTCAAAGCGTAGTAAAAAAGTAGCAGCTTAAAGTGTGGAATTGACGGTAGTACACACGGCAACATGACAATAAAGCAACTGCAGGAGAGATGTGGAACTTAATAGCGCTAATTAACAATGAGGAACAGGACAAGGAACATCAAGTCAAGGTTCTGCAGGACACAGAAACCAAATAACTGTCCGTCAAATGGAACTTTCCAGCTGCTCTCGGTCGATCAGCTGCTAAGTCCGACGTCTCAAACTGGTTGCAGCGTTCTCAACTGCACCCGAATGTGTCAAAGCTGCAAGCTTTTTTTTGCCAAGAAGGCAAACGCTGACATAAGTCCTGACGTGTATGTAAATGTTACACAGCTGGACTTGAAATAACAAGGAATTATCACAGCTAGTTTTTAAAGGGGAACTGCACTTTTTTTGGAATGTTGCCCAACGTAATATATACATGATGTAAGTATATATGTCATGTAGTAACATTCATAATAACATGTAATATATACATGATGTAAGTATATATGTAGTATCTAGTAACATTCATAATAACAAGTAATATATATATATATGATCTAAGTACATATGTCATGTAGTAACATTCATAATAACATGTAAAATATACATGATGTAAGTATATTTGTAATGTAGTAACATTCATAATAACATGTAATATATACATGGTGTAAGTATATATGTCATGTAGTAACATTCATAATAACATGTAATATATACATGATGTAAGTATATATGTCATGTAACATTCATAATAACATGTATTATATACATGATGTAAGTATATATGTTATGTAGTAACATTCATAATAACATGTAATATATACATGATGTAAGTATATATGTCATGTAGTAACATTCATAACAACATGTAATATATACATGATGTAAGTATATATGTCATGTAGTAACATTCATAATAACATGTATTATATACATGATGTGAGTATATATGTAATGTAACATTCATAATAACATGTAATATATACATGATGTAAGTATATATGCCATGTAGTAACATCCATAATAACATGTAATATATACATGATGTAAGTAGATATGTCATGTAGTAACATTCATAATAACATGTAATATATACATGATGTAAGTATATATGTCATGTAGTAACATTCATAATGACATTTAATATATACATGATGTAAGTATATATGTCATGTAGTAACATTCATAATAACATGCAATATATAAATGATGTAAGTATATATGTCATGTAATAACATTCATAATAACATGTAATATATACATGATGTAAGTATATATGTCATGTAGTAACATTCATATTAACATTTAATATATGCATGATGTAAGTATATATGTAATGTAGTAACATTCATAACAACATGCAATATATACATGATGTAAGTATATATGTCATGTAACATTCATAATAACATGTAATATATACATGATGTAAGTATATATGTAATGTAACATTCATAATAACATGTAATATATACATGATGTAAGTATATATGCCATGTAGTAACATCCATAATAACATGTAATATATACATGATGTAAGTAGATATGTCATGTAGTAACATTCATAATAACATGTAATATATACATGATGTAAGTATATATGTCATGTAGCAACATTCATAATAACATGTAATATATACATGATGTAAGTATATATGTCATGTAGTAACATTCATAATGACATTTAATATATACATGATGTAAGTATATATGTCATGTAGTAACATTCATAATAACATGCAATATATAAATGATGTAAGTATATATGTCATGTAATAACATTCATAATAACATGTAATATATACATGATGTAAGTATATATGTCATGTAGTAGCATTCATAATAACATTTAATATATGCATGATGTAAGTATATATGTAATGTAGTAACATTCATAACAACATGCAATATATACATGATGTAAGTATATATGTCATGTAACATTCATAATAACATGTAATATATACATGATGTAAGTATATATGTCATGTAGTTACATTCATAATAACATGTAATATATACATGATGTAAGTATATATGTCATGTAACATTCATAATAACATGTATTATAAACATGATGTAAGTATATATGTCATGTAGTAACATTCATAATAACATGTAATATATACATGATGTAAGTATATATGTCATGTAGTAACATTCATAATAACATGCAATATATACATGATGTAAGTATATATGTAAAGTAGTAACATTCATAATAACATGTATTATATACATGATGTAAGTATATATGTAATGTAGTAACATTCATAATAACATGTATTATATACATGATGTAAGTATATATGTCATGTAGTAACATTCATAATAACATGTAATATATACATGATGTAAGTATATATGTCATGTAGTAACATTTATAATAACATTCAATATTAACGTATTTTGATCACGTTTGGCATAAGCGGCGCAATAATTTCAAAAATGCATCACAACATTTTCTTTAGTTTTTTCTTCATCACTGATTATTACTCACTGCAGACTTCATGAGAGCCAACACACATCATAAACATCACTTACTGTACAATGTCTGTTGTCATTAGGATGCAGTTGTTGATAGATTCCCACTTAGATGAAGAATGTCTCATAATCCTCGTGTAGAAACGAGGGGTGGAACCAGGCGTCTTTTCGTGTCGTTTTCGCCATTTCAAGGTCTAAATTGGCTGTTAAAGTGTGCTAACCTGTCGGAATACCTACTCAGACTTCTTCTGTCCGGGTGAGAGGCATGATTTATGATATACAATAAACTTACTGGGAGCAGGGAAGCGAGGAAGCAGCAGACCAGTCGATAATGTAAACATGGGGACAAACTGTAGTGATCACATCACCGCTATAAATAGTTTGTCTGCGTTAGTGCTTATAATAACTATATCACTAATACTTGTAAATGTTCAAGTCATGAAATATAAATGTACAAACCCCGTTTCCATATGAGTTGGGAAATTGTGTTAGATGTAAATATAAACGGAATACAATGATTTGCAAATCATTTTCAACCCGTATTCAGTTGAATATGCTACAAAGACAACATATTTGATGTTCAAACTGATAAACATTTTTTTTTTGCAAATAATCATTAACTTTAGAATTTGATGCCAGCAACACGTGACAAAGAAGTTGGGAAAGGTGGCAATAAATACTGATAAAGTTGAGGAATGCTCATCAAACACTTATTTGGAACATCCCACAGGTGAACAGGCAAATTGGGAACAGGTGGGTGCCATGATTGGGTATGAAAGTAGATTCCAGGAAATGCTCAGTCATTCACAAACAAGGATGGGGCGAGGGTCACCACTTTGTCAACAAATGCGTGAGCAAATTGTTGAACAGTTTAAGAAAAACCTTTCTCAACCAGCTATTGCAAGGAATTTAGGGATTTCACCATCTACGGTCCGTAATATCATCAAAGGGTTCAGAGGATCTGGAGAAATCACTGCACGTAAGCAGCTAAGCCCGTGACCTTCGATCCCTCAGGCTGTACTGCATCAACAAGCGACATCAGTGTGTAAAGGATATCACCACATGGGCTCAGGAGCTTCAGAAACCCACTGTCAGTAAGTACAGTTGGTCGCTACATCTGTAAGTTTAAGTTAAAACTCTCCTATGCAAGGCGAAAACCGTTTATCAACAACACCCAGAAACGCCGTCGGCTTCGCTGGGCCTGAGCTCATCTAAGATGGACTGATACAAAGTGGAAAAGTGTTCTGTGGTCTGACAAGTCCACATTTCAAATTGTTTTTGGAAACTGTGGACGTCGTGTCCTCCGGACCAAAGAGAAAAAGAACGATCCGGATTGTTGTAGGCGCAAAGTTGAAAAGCCAGCATGTGTGATGGTATGGGGGTGTATTAGTGCCCAAGACATGGGTAACTTACACATCTGTGAAGGCGCCATTAATGCTGAAAGGTACATACAGGTTTTGGAGCAACATATGTTGCCATCCAAGCAACGTTACCATGGACGCCCCTGCTTATTTCAGCAAAACAATGCCAAGCCACGTGTTACATCAACGTGGCTTCATAGTAAAAGAGTGCAGGTACTAGACTGGCCTGCCTGTAGTCCAGACCTGTCTCCCATTGAAAATGTGTGGCGCATTATGAAGCCTAAAATACCACAACGGAGACCCCCGGACTGTTGAACAACTTAAGCTGTACATCAAGCAAGAATGGGAAAGAATTCCACCTGAGAAGCTTAAAAAATGTGTCTCCTCAGTTCCCAAACGTTTACTGAGTGTTGTTAAAAGGAAAGGCCATGTAACACAGTGGTGAACATGCCCTTTCCCAACTACTTTGGCACGTGTTGCAGCCATGAAATTCTAAGTTAATTATTAGTTGCAAAAAAAAAATAAAGTTTATGAGTTTGAACATCAAATATGTTGTCTTTGTAGCATATTCAATTGAATATGGGTTGAAAATGATTTGCAAATCATTGTATTCCGTTTATATTTACATCTAACACAATTTTCCAACTCATATGGAAACGGGGTTTGTGCAAACTCTTTCCTCTTGGCAATTGCATATTTAATGTAGGGCTTTTTTTCTTCGAGGGGGATGTTGTTGGTGTCTGCTTACATGCACTTTGTTATGCACGCTAATGTTGCCAAGTAGTGCGTACATAATCACAACTATGCATGCTAACCTGTGCAATAATAGCACACACGTCTTCCGTGTGTGCAAAATAAGTGCAAGAATGTGCAATTTACACCAGCACTCTACAAATTTGCCAATCAGCACTTTGTCACGGGCAATTCTCCTCTTCTGTGTCAACACTCAAACACTTTTACACTCAAACACAACTTTTATTGAATTGCTGTCATTAGTAAATTGGTTTTTAGTCGTCCTTTACTTTGTATTGTTTGATTGTTCTAAGTGACACCAATAACATTAGAGGGGTGAGCCAAAGAAAAGGCAAACTAAAATAAATACATAGAGGTAGTTGTAGGGTGTCCCTAGCTAAATGACAGATAGTTATTAGTTACATATAATGGAGAGTAACTTGTAGCTTAGTTACATTTAATGGAGAGTAACTTGTAGCTTAGTTACATTTAATGGAGAGTAATGTATATCTTAGTTACATTTAATGGAGAGTAACTTGTAGCTTAATTACATTTAATGGAGAGTAACTTGTAACTTAGTTACATTTAATGGAGAGTAACTTGTAGCTTAGTTACATTTAATGGAGAGTAATTTATAGCTTAGTTACATTTAATGGAGAGTAATATATAGCTTAGTTACATTTAATGGAGAGTAATATATAGCTTAGTTACATTTAATGGACAGTAACTTGTAGCTTAATTACATTTAATGGAGAGTAACTTGTAACTTAGTTACATTTAATGGAGAGTAACTTGTAGCTTAGGTACATTTACTGGAGAGTAACTTGTAGCTTAGCTACAATTAATGGAGAGTACCTTGTATCTTAATTACATTTAATGGGGAATAACATGTAGCATAGCTACATTTAATGGAGAGTAACTTGCAGCTTAGTTATATTTACTGGAGAGTAACTTGTAGCTAAGCTAGGTGTGGTGTGTTGGATGTGTGGTGTGTTGGATGTGTGATGTGTTGGATGTGTGGTGTGTTGGATGTGTGATGTGTTGGATGTGTGGTGTGTTGGTTGTGTGATGTGTTGGATGTGTGGTGTATGTTGGATATGTGTTGGATGCGTGGTGTGTTTTGGATGTGTTGGATGTGTGGTGTGTTGGATGTGTAGTGTGTTGGATGTGTGCTGTGTGTTGGATGTGTGGTGTGTTGGATGTGTTGGATGTGGGGTGTGTGTTGGATGTGTGGTGTGTTGGATGTGTGGTGTGTTGGATGTGCAGTGTATGTTGGATGTGTGGTGTGTGTTGGGTGTGGGCATGTGTGTTGGATGTGTGGTTTGTTGGATGTGTGGTTTGTTGGATGTGTGTTGTATGTCGGATGTGTGTTGGATGTGTGGTATGTTGGATGTGTGGTGTATGTTGGATGTGTGTTGGATGTGTGGTGTGTGTTGGATGTGTGGTGTGTTGGATGTGTGGTGTGTGTTGGATGTGTTGGATGTGGGGTGTGTGTTGGATGTGTGGTGTGTGTTGGATGTGTGGTGTGTTGGATGTGTGGTGTATGTTGATGTGTGTTGGATGTGTGTTGTGTTGGATGTGTGGTGTATGTTGGATGTGTGCTGTGTGTTGGATGTGTGCTGTGTGTTGGATGTGTGTTGGATGTGTGGTGTGTTGGATGTGTGGTGTATGTTGGATGTGTGTTGGATGTGCTGTGTGTGTGTTGGATGTGTGGTGTGTTGGATGTGTGTTGTGTTGGATGTGTGGTGTATGTTGGATGTTTCTGATGTGGGGTGTGTGTTGAATGTGTTGGATGTGTGGTGTGTTGGATGTGTTGGACGTGGGGTGTGTGTTGGATGTGGGGTGTGTGTTGGATGTGTGGTGTGTTGGATGTGTGGTGTATGTTGGATGTGTGTTGGATGTGCTGTGCGTGTGTTGGATGTGTGGTGTGTTGGATGTATGGTGTGTGTTGGATGTGTTGGATGTGGGGTGTGCGTTGGATGTGTTGGATGTGTGGTGTGTTGGATGTGTGGTGTGTTGGATGTGTGGTGTGTGTTGGATGTTTCTGATGTGGGGTGTGTGTTGGATGTGTTGGATGTGTGGTGTGTGTTGGATGTGTTGGATGTGTGGTGTGTTGGATGTGTGTGTTGGATGTGTTGGACGTGGGGTGTGTGTTGGATGTGTTGAATGTGGGGTGTGTGTTGGATGTGTGGTGTGTTGGATGTGTGGTGTGTGTTGGATGTGGGGTGTGTGTTGGATGTGTTGGATGTGTGATGTGTTGGATGTGTGTGTTGGATGTGTTGGATGTGGGGTGTGTGTTGGATGTGTGGTGTGTGTTGGATGTGTTGGATGTGGGGTGTGTGTTGGATGTGTTGGATGTGTGGTGTGTTGGATGTGTTGGATGTGGGGTGTTAAAGTCAAAGTTAAAGTTAAAGTACCAATGATTGTCACACACACACTAGGTGTGGCGAAATTATTCTCTGCATTTGACCCATCACCCTTGATCACCCCCTGGGAGGTGAGGGGAGCAGTGGGCAGCAGCGGTGGCTGCGCCCGGGAATCATTTTGGTGATTTAACCCCCAATTCCAACCCTTGATGCTGAGTGCCAAGCAGGGAGGTAATGGGTCCCATTTTTATAGTCTTTGGTATGACTCGGCCGGGATTTGAACTCCCAACCTACCGATCTCAGGACGGACACTCTAACCACTAGGCCACTGAGTAGGTGTGTTGGATGTGTGGTGTGTTGGACGTGTGTGTTGGATGTGTTGTGTGTTGGATGTGTGGTGTGTTGGACGTGTGGTGTGTTGGATGTGTGATGTGTTGGACGTGTGGTGTGTTGGATGTGTGATGTGTTGGATGTGTGATGTGTTGGATGTGTGGTGTGTTGGATGTGTGGTGTGTTGGATGTTTAGTGTGTTGGATGTGTGATGTGTTGGATGTGTGGTGTGTTGGATGTGTGATGTGTTGGATGTGTGATGTGTTGGATGTTTAGTGTGTTGGATGTGTGATGTGTTGGATGTGAAGTTGACCCATGAGAGAGAGAGAGAGAGCTTTTGTTGTCTTAACTTGTGATGTAAAAGATGTTTAAGTGGAATTCATCTGACTGAAGAGTTGCAATTATTATTCCTTTCTATTGGAAGTGACATTGCGCAATCCCCCTGTGACTGCCTCCTATTGGACCCCCCCCCCCCTCACCACCCACCCCTGGTTACGTTCTTACCCTCTGCCTAATTAACACCTGCCTGCAGCCTCAGCAACACCCGGGAGAGGAGGTGGAAAGAAGTAAATATGAGAGGAGGTGAATAGAAGTAAATATGAGAGGAGGTGGAAAGAAGTAAATATGAGAGGAGGTGAATAGAAGTAAATATGAGAGGAGGTGAATAGAAGTAAATATGAGAGGAGGTGAATAGAAGTAAATATGAGAGGAGGTGAATAGAAGTAAAAATGTTGATATCGAGCACATATTTGACACAGCAGCCAAAAGAAAAGAGATGCAGTGGTTACATTTAAAAGCACCTAAACGTCAGAGTAACTAAACCAGAGCGAAGAACATAAACAACTTTAATGAATTCACAGGGTGCAAATGTGTGTGTGTGTGTGTGTGTGTGTGTGTGTGTGTGTGTGTGTGTGTGTGTGTGTGTGTGTAGAAAGCATCTGTCTTTGTAGACCACCAGGGACTTGGAGGACAACATCAAACGACGCCCACTGGAGTGCATCTCTGTGCAGGATGTGTCAACTACCAAAGAGACACTTGTTCATCTTTATGGCTCCTTGCCTGGATGCTATCACATGACACCTGCTTTATACCTGGGTGTGTGTGTGTGTGTGTGTGTGTGTGTGTGTGTGTGTGTGTGTGTGTGTGTGTGTGTGTGTGTGTGTGTGTGTGTGTGTACATACAGGCCTACTGTTGTAGCCAAACACTTCACTTTTAGAAGAGTGGTTGGAAGCGTCAAAGTCACGATCCAGTATTTAGATCAGGTTGTCAATCATCAGGTCCTTGTCACCTCACGACGTTCAATCCATCGCCATCGATTGCCCGGCGAAAGCGGATGTTGTGATGAAATATCCACTCCCACTGGAGGAGCGCGTCTTTCCGCGCGCACGGATGAGGTAGCCGGCTTAAAATTGACGAGGAAAAAAAAAATAATTCACAGTCGGGTCGCATTGCTGTTTACACCAGTGTTTTTCAACCACTGTGCCGCGGCACACTAGTGTGCCGTGAGATATTGTCTGGTGTGCCGTGGGAAATTATGCAACTTCACCTAATTGGTCCAAAAAAAATATTTTTTTGCAAATCATTAATTATAATAATGTGCCGTTGTCTAGCGCAGTGTTTTTCAACCTTTTTTTGGTATATAACCCTTAAACCAAAAATGAACAAAAGGCAAGTCCCGCTCGGAAAAGGCACTGAAGCGTAGGGAAGGCTATGCAAAAAAAGTAAAACTGAACTGGTTATAAAGTAAACAAAAACAGAATGCTGGACGACAGCAAAAACTTGTGGAGCAAAGTACATGCGTATTTTAGGGGGGCTCAAGCGTATATGTGTCTACACGTATCTCTTATGTGTGACTGCCATCATGTTGCAGTCTACACATATCTCTTATGTGTGACTGCCATCATATTGCAGTCTACACGTATCTCTTATGTGTGACTGCCATCATATTGCAGTTTACACATTTCCTTATGTGTGACTGCCATCATATTGCAGTCTACACGTATCTCTTATGTGTGACTGCCATCATATTGCAGCCTACACATATCACTTATGTGTGACTGCCATCATATTGCAGTCTACACGTATCTTTTATGTGTGACTGCCATCATATTGCAGTCTAAAGGTATCTCTTATGTGTGACTGCCATCATATTGCAGTCTACATGTATCTCTTATGTGTGACTGCCATCATATTGCAGTCTACACATATCTCCTATGTGTGACTGCCATCATATTGCAGTCTAAAGGTATCTCTTATGTGTGACTGCCATCATATTGCAGTCTACACGTATCTCTTATGTGTGACTGTCATCATATTGCAGTGTACACATATCTCTTATGTGTGACTGCCATCATCTTGCTGTCTACACGTACCTCTTATGTGTGACTGCCATCATATTGCAGTCTACTTGTATCTCTTATGTGTGACTGCCATCATCTTGCAGTCTACGGTATCTCTTATGTGTGACTGCCATCATATTGCAGTGTACACGTATCTCTTATGTGTGACAGCCATCATCTTGCAGTCTACACGTATCTCTTATGTGTAACTGCCATCATATTGCAGTCTACACGTATCTCTTATGTGTGACTGCCATCATATTACAGTCTACACGTATCTCTTATGTGTGACTGCCATCATATTGCAGTCTACACGTATCTCTTATGTGTGACTGCCATCATATTGCAGTCTACACATATCTCTTATGTGTATATAAATGATTTCTTATATAAAAAAAGGTTTGTTTATTCAAATTTGTTGACAATAATTATTATGAATAATTACTATTGTATATTCATTAATATTGAGCGGTATGCAACACAACTTTTGCACAAATGAAGTAAGTATGATGATAAATGATTCAATCGAAACTATTGTTTTATATTTAGGAATTTAAATATCTTATTGCTTGATTAATAGTTAATAGTTCCTGCCTGTAGCCCCCGTTCCTCGTTTCCACTGAGCAATGGCGGCACACTGCCTTCGTCTTATCCGCAACTTAAGCGGCTTTTCGAGCTCTGGCTTCTCCTTGGCACTATTGATAGCCATGACTCCTGCGAGCCAAAGTCTGGGCTGCACTGTGGACGTGCGACTGCATGAGGGGGGGGGGGGGGGGGGGGGGGGGCACTCCCACTTGCTGTGAGGGACAGGAAGTGTACCGTGTGGGAACTACCTACGCCCCTGTGAGTTAAAAACAACTGCATAATGACATGGGTCGCCATGGCGACGGGGTACGCACATTGACGGCGGACGTTCAAGTGATGAGGTCACTTGGAATTTGCACATTTTGCCGGAGAGCGCCGCGTTAGTAGAACTTATTTAATACAAACCCCGTTTCCATATGAGTTGGGAAATTGTGTTAGATGTAAATATAAACAGAATACAATGATTTGCAAATCCTTTTCAACCCATATTCAGTTGAATGCACTGCAAAGACAACATATTTGATGTTCAAACTCATAAACTTTATTTTTTTTTGCAAATAATAATTTACTTAGAATTTCATGGCTGCAACACGTGCCAAAGTAGTTGGGAAAGGGCATGTTCACCACTGTGTTACATGGCCTTTCCTTTAAACAACACTCAGTAAACATTTGGGAACTGAGGAGACACATTTTTTAAGCTTCTCAGCTTTTCCCATTCTTGTTTGGTGTACAGCTTAAGTTGTTCAACAGTCCGGGGGTCTCCGTTGTGGTATTTTAGGCTTCATAATGCGCCACACATTTTCAATGGGAGACAGGTCTGGACTACAGGCAGGCCAGTCTAGTACCCGCACTCTTTTACTATGAAGCCACGTTGATGTAACACGTGGCTTGGCATTGTCTTGCTGAAATAAGCAGGGGCGTCCATGGTAACGTTGCTTGGATGGCAACATATGTTGCTCCAAAACCTGTATGTACCTTTCAGCATTAATGGCGCCTTCACAGATGTGTAAGTTACCCATAGGTTGGGCACTAATACACCCCCATACCATCACAGATGCTGCCTTTTACACTTTGACCCTAGAACAGTCCGGATGGTTCTTTTCCTCTTTGATCTGGAGGACACGACGTCCACAGTTTCCAAAAACAATTTGAAATGTGGACTCGTCAGACCACAGAACACTTTTCCACTTTGTATCAGTCCATCTTAGATGAGCTCAGGCCCAGCGAAGCCGACAGCGTTCCTGGGTGTTGTTGATAAACGGTTTTCGCCTTGCATAGGAGAGTTTTAACTTGTACTTACAGATGTAGCGACCAACTGTAGTTACTGACAGTGGGTTTCTGAAGTGTTCCTGAGCCCATGTGGTGATATCCTTTACACACTGATGTCGCTTGTTGATGCAGTACAGCCTGAGGGATCGAAGGTCACGGGCTTAGCTGTTTCCGTGCAGTGATTTCTCCAGATTCTCTGAACCCTTTGATAATATTACGGACCGTAGATGGTGAAATCCCTAAATTCCTTGCAATAGCTGGTTGAGAAATGTTTTTCTTAAACTGTTCAACAATTTGCTCACACATTTGTTGACAAAGTGGTGACCCTCGCCCCATCCTTGTTTGTGAATGACTGAGCATTTCCTGGAATCTACTTTTATACCCAATCATGGCACCCACCTGTTCCCAATTTGCCTGTTCACCTGTGGGATGTTCCAAATAAGTGTTTGATGAGCATTCCTCAACTTTATCAGTATTTATTGCCACCTTTCCCAACTTCTTTGTCACGTGTTGCTGGCATCAAATTCTAAAGTTAATGATTATTTGCAAAAAAAAAAAGACGTTTATCAGTTTGAACACCAAATATGTTGTCTTTGTAGCAAATTCAACTGAATATGGGTTGAAAATGATTTGCAAATCATTGTATTCCGTTTATATTTACATCTAACACAATTATCCAACACATATGGAAACGGGGTTTGTACAAGCATCGATTGACGCTGGACATCACGCAGACGTGGCAAAGCACTGAGTCGACAATACACTGAAAAATGGCTGCTTATGTGCTCCACGTCCATTAATGACTATCGACTGCACGCACCCTCCAGCAGAAAGACAGACAAGCAAATATTATGGGATAGTAAACTTAGATGGATCAAACAGTCAGAGGAAGACCATTTTTCATGTTTTTTTTAGCACCGAGCCAACGGGTGCACTGGATATTTAACGTTCAAACTGACAAATGTTGTGATTTTTTGCAAATATTAGCTCATTTGGAATTTGATGCTTGCGACATGTTTCAAAAAAGCTGGCACAAGTGGCAAAAAAGACTGAGAAAGTTGAGGAATGCTCGTCAAAGACTTATTTGGAACATCCCACAGGTGAACAGGCTCATTGGGAACAGGTGGGTGCCATGATTGGGTATAAAAGCAGCTTCCGTGAAATGCTCAGTCATTCATAAACAAGGATGGGGCGAGGGTCACCACTTTGTCAACAAATGCCTGAACAAATTGTTTAAGAACAACATTTATCAACCAGCTATTGCAAGGAATTTAGGGATTTCACCATCTACGCTCCGTAATATCATCAAAAGTTTCAGAGAATCTGGAGAAATCACTGCACGTAAGCCATGATATTACGCACCTTAGATCCCTCAGGTGGTACTGCATGAAAAAGCCACATCCGTATGTAAAGGATATCACCACATGGGCTCAGGAACACTTCAGAAAACCACTGTCAGTAACTACAGTTGGTCGCTACATCTGTAAGTGCAAGTTAAAACTCTACTATGCAAAGTCAAAGCCATTTATCAACAACACCCAGAATAGCCGCTGGCTCCGCTGGGCCCGAGCTCATCTAAGATGGACTGATGCAAAGTGGGAAAGTGTTCTGTGGTCTGACGAGTCCACATTTCAAATTGTTTTCGGAAACTGTGGACCAAAGAGGAAAAGAACCATCCGGACTATTCTAGGCACAAAGTGTAAAAGGCAGCATCTGTGATGGTATGGGGGTGTATTAGTGGCCAAGGCATGGGTAACTTACACATCTGTGAAGGCACGATTAATGCTGAAAGGTACATACAGGTTTTGGAGCAACATATGTTGTTATCATGGACGCCCCTGCTTATTTCAGCAAGACGATGACATTGAATATGTGTGGTGCAATATGAAGGCTAAAATATCAGAAGGGTGACTGTACATCAAGCAAGAATGGGAAATAATTCCACTTCAAAAATGTGTCTCCTCAGTTCCCAAACCTTTACTGAGTGTTGTTAAAAGGAAAGGCCATGTAACACAGTGGTAAAAATGTCTTTTTTGCAATGTGTTGCTGCCATTTAATTCTAAGTTCATGATTATTTGCAAAAAATAAAGTGTGAACATGACATATATTGTCTTTGCAGTCTATTCAATTGAATAGACGGCAAGTATGGATGCATGTTCTTCAAGAACCCATGAAACAAGGTGTGGGGTTCCCCAAGGCTCAATGTTAGATCCCATCCTGTCTCGTCTTTATCCGCCGCCCCTTGGGGTACGTCGTTGCCTTGGGAGACAACGGCGTGGGTTTTCCCGTGACGCTAATGGTGCACAGGTGTACACAGGTGTGTCTCCTGATGACGCAGGACCCAGGGCGACCCTTTTTACCTGACATCAAGTCACGGACGGCAGTGAATTTCCTGCACCTCAACCAGGACAAAACCAAAGTTTCAGTTGTAGGTCCTGAAGGCCAGAGGGAGAAACTTTCTACCAAAAATTAAAACATTTTAAACCAACGCAATATGTATGCTTTATTTTGAAAAAATAAAAATAAAAATAAAAATTGAATCACCATTGTACGTTAGCATTAAGCTAAATTGTATTGCTTCTTTTCAGTTGAATCCAAACTGTATCATTTTTACAATGTGATCCCTTTTTTCATCTTTAATTGGAAAGAGTATTTATTTAGTTGGCCTTCCACTTTACCTGCTGTGCATGAGAAGTCACCAATCACTTGTGTCTTTTCTTAGTTTTTTCAACTTTCGACAAGGTTTGTCCATTTTGCTGACTCGATAAGAGTCCCAAAAAGTCAACAGACCGGCGTGGAAAGAAGGAGGAGTTAAAACAAAAAAATCATGGCACTTTTAAGCATGACCACAGCAGAGTAAGCAACCACATCAAGTTTTAATTGTGATGAGAACTGTCTTTTCTGGAAAAAGATGCCAGAACAGAATGATTTAGAACGATTTACGTAGCTCTTTTATTGCCACACCTACAGGGACCCGTAAGTCGGACCCGTTTCCAGTGAGGGTTGGACTCTGCCAAGGCTGCCCTTTGTCACCCATTCTGTTTACAACTCTTATGGACAAAATTTCTAGGCGCAGTCAGGGCGTTGAGGGTATCTGGTTTGGTGGCTGCAGGATTAGGTCTTTGCTTTTTGCAGATGATGTGGTCCTGATGGCTTCATCTGGCCAGGATCTTCAGCTCTCACTGGATCGGTTCGCAGCCGAGTGTGAAGCGACTGGGTCCATGGTTCTCGCCCGGGAAAGGGTGGAGTGCTATCTCCAATTTGGGGAGATCTTGCACCAAGTGAAAGAGTTCAAGTACTTCGGAGTCTCGTTCACGAGTGAGGGAAGAGTGGATCGTGAGATCAACAGGCGGATCGGTGCGGCGTCTTCAGTAATGCGGACGCTGTATCGATCCGTTGTGGTGAAGAAGGAGCTGAGCCGGAAGGCAAAGCTCTCAATTTACCGGTCGATCTACGTTCCCATCCTCACCTATGGTCATGAGCTTTGGGTTATGACCGAAAGGACAAGATCACGGGTACAAGCGGCCAAAATGAGTTTCCTCCGCCGGGTGGCGGGTCTCTCCCTTAGAGATAGGGTAAGAAGCTCTGTCATCCGGGGGGAGCTCAAAGTAAAGCCGCTGCTCCTCCACATGGAGAGGAGCCAGATGAGGTGGTTTGGGCATCTGGTCAGGATGCCACCCGAACGTCTCCCTAGGGAGGTGTTTAGGGCACCTCCTACCGGTAGGAGGCCACGGGGAAGACCCAGGACACGTTGGGAAGACTATGTCTCCCGGCTGGCCTGGGAACGCCTCGGGATCCCCCGAGAAGAGCTGGACCAAGTGGCTGGGGAGAGGAAAGTCTGGGCTTCCCTACTTAGGCTGCGACCCCTGCGACCCGACCTGGGATAAGTGGAAGAAGATGGATGGACTGATGGACCTACAGGGACACTATTGAACCGCTATTTAAGCTCCAGAAAAAGGCAATTAGAATGATACATTATGCCCCATATAGAGCTCATACCAATGATCTGTTCATAATGAGTCATTTTCTTAAACTACATGATATGTTCAAGTTATGTTCATGGCCTCACAAAGGGCTCTACCTGCAAATATACAGAGATGGTCCACATGAACTCAGGGGTGTCCTGAAATTCAAACATAACATAGTAAATTCCACATTCAAGGCTCAGTCGTTATCTATAGCGAGGGTGAAACTGTGGGACAATGTGAGCGGAGAAATTAAACTGTCTTCTCGCCTAAGAGTGTTCAACCTTGCGGTCAAAAAAATGTGTTGTTGGGAAGCTATCGAAAACATGACGAGTTGTTTGGACTATCTCAACTGTGGGACACAGGTGCAAAATAACTCACTGTGGAATAAGGGACACAACACACCGGAAGAGGCTTCAGAAGACGAAAGATACCCAGGCAAGATGGAGCTAAATTATACTTTTATTTATTATTGTAGCAATATGGTTGTTAAGTTGAGGGTGTTTGTGATTTTGTTTGTGAGGGCACCATAGTGACTTGCATGTGTGTTAGCAGAGCATACAGCAGCTTGTTGTTGTTGTTTTGACTTTTTTTTTTTTTATTACAGAGACAGTTAATCCATCACCCCCTTGTTATGTGGTTTGATATACAGTACTGTATAGCACTTAATAGTTGTTAAACTAAGGATTGATGTGATTTCTGATAGTTTGTGTGGGCATACAATGGACAGAAGCTTGTTGATATTGTCTTGTTTGATATGCAGTACTGTACAGCACTTTCTATCGTGTTCAAAGTGTACAAACCTTCACTAAAATATGGACTCTTGTCGAGGCTGGAACCATTTACATTGTTTTTGTAGACAACTCTGCTTCACTATACAAACTTTTCTATTTACGAACTATGTTCAAGAACCAATTAAGTCCGTAAATCGAGGTTCCACTGTACTGTTATATAAGAAAAATGTATGTTATTATCAATCAATCAATCAATGTTTATTTATATAGCCCTAAATCACAAGCCACAACGACATCCTCGGTACAGAGCCCACATAAGGGCAAGGAAAAACTCACCCCCACTTTATGTCTCCCCACCTGCGGGCAAAAAGCAGGTCGCATTATAATTGGGGAGGCGGAGCTCTCCATGTCCCTTGCTGTGCACTACACCACTAGTCACTTCTCAGCGGGTTCTGTGTTTTTCTAACTTTATATGAGTACCAAAAAGGCAGCAGACCAGTGTGGAAAGAAGGAAAAAAAAGAAAAAAAAGAGTTCATTAATGGCGTCACGTGTATGGAAAAATCGAGGAAGCAGGCTTTGTATAATAGCAAGTTTTAATTGTGATGAGACCTGACTTTTCCGAAAAAAGATGCCAAAGCAGACTTATTTCACAGTAAAGGAGAAGACCTACCTCTGGTTCAGTAGCACCTTTATCAATCGTGCACACACACGGCCCCTCCCCGCGACCCCTCCCTGCGCCTTTCTCGTCAGCTCCTCCTTTTTCTGATGTTACTGTAAGTGAATTTTTCTTTTTGAAAGGATGTATGTGATTTCTGATAGTTTGTGAGGGCATACAGAGTTGTTGTTGTTGTTTTGGCTTGTTAATAAAGTTGATCCATTACCATCTTGTTATGTTTGTTTGATATACAGTTAGGGTTGTATGGTATACCGGTATTAGTATAGTACCGAGGTATTAATGAAGCATATTCGGTACTATACCGCCTCTAAAAAAAAAAACCCTACGCGACACACCGTAGGAGGATACAATAGCTCACCGGCGTCACAATGTAAACAAACGTCATGGGTGGATCTATACCTGACATCCACTGTAATGATACCAAGTACAGGAGCGTATCTAGTCGATACTACTATGATTACATCGATATTTTTAAGCAACACATAATTTTTTTTTCGTTTTTAAAAAAATTCATATTATGTTTATAAAGTCAGAAAATACGTGAGGACTTTGAATAGGACAAATGTATGATCTCGTAACTACTTGGTATCGGATCGATACCTAAATGTGTGGTATCGTCCAAAACTAATGTAAAGTATCAAAGAAGAGAAGAATAAGTGATTATTACATTTTAACAGAAGTGTAGATAGGACTAAGCAGATATTAACAGTAAATGAACAAGTGGATTAAGAATACATTTTTACAGTTTGTACCTTGTAATGTAGACAAAATAATAGGTAGATAAATGACACAATATGTTACTGCATACGTCAGCAGACTAATTAGGAGTCTTTGTTTGTTTACTTACTACTAAAAGACATGTTGTCTAGTATATTCACTATTTTATTTAAGGACTAAATTACAATAATAAACATATGTTTCATGTACAATAAGATTTTTTTGTTAAAATAAAACCAATATTGCAATTTTTTGTGGTCCCCTTTATTTAGAAAAGTATCGAAATACATTTTGGTACCGGTGCCAAAATATTAGTATCGGGACAACTCTATACACGTAGCACTTTACATTGTGTTCAAGGTGCACAAAGCTTCAATAAAATATGGACTTTTGTCAAGGCAGGAACCAATTAATAATATTTACATACAAACTACAAACTTTTCAATGCATAAACCCTGATTAAGATCCATAATTTTAGGTTTCACCTGTAATATATCATCCTACCTTTTTCCTTGTGTTTCCTTGTGGCCGGAAGTAAAAGTGCCCTCCCCTGTGACTCCGAGCTTGACTCAATGTCTAAATATGTACGTCCACCTCGCTGTGACATCACAACGTAGCCTGGTTAGTTCCATTTATAACCAAGTAGGCACTGGTAATTGAATCACCTGGCATGGCAGGTATAATTCAGCAGCTAATAAGAAGCAGCGGGCTGTCCTCCCATCACCGAATGCTGCATAATATCAGAATAAACCCATGCTGCGTGTTCAGTCTGAAGGAAAAATAAACAAGTTTGTAGGAAGCAATAGGCGAGCGATATTGTTCAGTTTGCACGGCGGTGATAAAAACAGCTTTTTATCTGCATAGCAGGGAGTCAACAGTTGCACTAATAACGTACAGGAAGTCCTGCTTTCTTCCCAAAAGTGACCTCGATGGTCACATTATTATCACCCTGCCTTTAAAGCCTTTGCTATCACTGAAAAATAAACAACTTTGATCAGATCAGATCAGATCAGATAGGTCTTTATAGTCATTGCACAAGTACAACGGAACTTTGCTTTCAGTACAAACCCGTTCAAGATGAGACAAACAAACAGTGTACAGGGTTACAGGACAGGAACGCTGATGGGTCGCCACGAGGCGAGGTCAAAAGCGTCCATCATTGAGGTGTTTTTCAGAACAGCCTGGTCCTGTTGTTCACAGAGTCAAGGCCATTCGAGGGAGTCAAATCGTAGATTAGAATGTTTGTTTTCCGCGAGCAGACAAAACAATGACTTGTCTGTTCTATTCGTCCATGCTGGGTGCTCTCAAATTCAATTCAATTTTCCTTTTCAGCAAGCTTCTCCATGATGTGATCCATCTTGGGATTCAGTTCAGAAATCGCCACAGTCTGTGTTCATTCAGCATCCATTGCGACGAACAGCCTTTGGGCTCCTTGAGTGGCTGCCATCGTCTTACGAATTTGACGATAAACCAGAGCAATGCCCAGCCCAACCAGCAGGTGCCCCACAATCACGGTTCCAAATAGGTAGATGTCTTCCACGTCCTCGTTGGAAAGGACTGAGAGGCACATGATTCTCCATTTATCCCAGGAATCTCTCACGTACCCCGCAGCAATGGTTCCATCAGGGCAGCCAGACTCCCCAGAACCTCTTTTCCTCGTCGAAAAGATTTTGTCAATTGCGTCGAGAGTCCAGCTGTTTAGATTTGGAGGACAGCGCAAAGAAAGAGGCTTCAAAACAGTTCAGACAAGACAAAAACAAAGAGAGCAAGCTGGGAGAAGAGGGAGTGGAAAAAAAAAAGTGACCGCCCTCACCAGAGGCAAGACAGAAAGGTTGTTGTTTTTAGTCCAAAACCTAGCTCTTTATTTCTTCTTCTTTGGGACATTTATAGTTAAGGGCTCCATATGGGACGGTTAAGTGCTATCTCACAAGGGACCTCAGTGCCGAGTGTGCACCGTGCATCACAGGAGTGTGTCCAAAGTCTTTATTTGTCCAGATGACTCAACTCTTCATCATGCCCCCCCCCCCCATGCCTCATTTATTTTATTAACGCTTGCTTTTTTTTCTGACCTGAATCATGCTTAAGTGCCCTGAGTTAAAAACCCACATCCAGAAAAAAAAAACCTTATTTGTTGTGAATGCATGAACAATACTGCCGCTCTCTTCTATATCTGCCGTGATAAAGTTCCTAAAACATCTCATTTGTGCCACCGAGACTAAGAGTCCCGATGCAGACGGACGCTAACAAAAAAATAAGGATGACATATTTGTCTGTACAAGAGGTCTTGAATTCATTGAATAAAAATCAATATTGAATAAAATACAGTGCGTGAATTCACTGCTTGTTTAAACGGAATATTCCGCTATGAGACAAAACAAAAATTAGCATTTTTTAAAATATTGTACTGTAAGACATTTTTATTTTTTTTATTATTTTTTTAATTTATTTATTAATTTATTCATTTTTTAATTTTATTTATTTGTATTAATTTTTTTTTGTCCTGTCCAGCTTCTCAGGCAAATCATATAGTTGATGTAGATGCCCATATAGGCCATATTTATTTTTTGTTATTGTTTATTATGGTCTATATGACGTCATCACATGATTTGCTATGATGCATACATTCTTTAAAAAGGCCCCCCAAAAAAGTGAATATACATTTAAAACAAATCTGTTATTAAGTACAGTATTAACATATACTTTATTTTTATTTTTATTGACATCCAGCATCAGACATTGCTATCGATTACATCATATTCACATACATCATATGTCTGCCCTAAATGTCAAAATATATATTTTTTTGTTTATTTCCCAACCATACCTCCCCCACCCCCAAAAAGAGATTATTGTTACAGTCAATATGTGTGTAGATCCACCCATGGAATTTGTTTACATTCAAAAGTGCAAGCTTGCTGTTAGCGGTGAGCTATTGTATCCTCATACGGTGTGTAGTGAAACATGTTTAGCTATTCCTCGTCCTCCAGTGATAATAATACTTGAAAGAAACATACTTTATTTGTTGCCATGGAGGCCAGGATTAGTGATTTAGACGTAGTTAAAACACTTTTTAATAGACTGTATTTATATTATTCACATGTGAATAGTGCTGTATAATAGACTGTATTTATACTATTCTTGGCAACACTAAATTGGCCCTAGTGTGTGGATGTGAGTGTGAATGTTGTCTGTCTATCTGTGTTGGCCCTGCGATGAGGTGGCGACTTGTCCAGGGTGTACCCCGCCTTCCGCCCTATTGTAGCTGAGATAGGCTCCAGCGCCCCCCCCCGCGACCCCAAAGGGAATAAGCGGTAGAAAATGGATGGATGGACATGTGAATAATGCTGTATAATAGACTGTATTTGTATTATTCACATGTAAATAATGCTATATAATAGACTGTATTTATATTATTCACATGTGAATAATGATGTATAATACTGTATTTATATTATTCACATGTGAATGATGTATAATACTGTATTTATAGTATTCACATGTGAATAATGCTGTATAATAGACTGTATTTATATTATTCATATGTGAATAATGCTGTATAATAGACTGTATTTATGTTATTCACATGTGAATAATGCTGTATAATATACTGTATTTTTATTATTCACATGTGAATAATGCTGTACAATATACTGTATTTATTTTATTCACATGTGAATAATGCTGTATAATAGACTGTATTTATATTATTCACATGTGAATAATACTGTATAATGGACTGTATTTATATTATTCACATGTGAATAATGCTGTACAATGGACTGTATTTATATTATTCATATGTGAATAATGCTGTATAATAGACTGTATTTATATTATTCACATGTGAATAATGCTGTATAATGGACTGTATTTATATTATTCACAAGTGAATAATGCTGTATAATAGACTATTTATGTTATTCAGATGTGAATAATTCTATATAATAGACTGTATTTATAATATTCAAATGTCAATAATGCTGTATAATAGACTGTATTTATATTATTTACATGTGAATAATGCTGTATAATAGACTGTATTTATATTATTCACATGTGAATAATGCTGTATAATAGACTGTATTTATATTATTCACATGTCAATAATGCTGTATAATAGACTGTATTTATATTATTCACATGTGAATAATGCTGCATAATAGACTGTATTTATAGTATTGACATGTAGAAAATACCTAAGTGTTTATTGTCTATTGTGAGCTAGCCGTGGTCCCGAATTTCCCCCAGGGATCAATAATGTACTTTCTATTCTACTCTATTTCTAGTACCATTTTTAATTCATTAACACCGCGATACTTAATTAGTACTGATACATCCTACCTCAAGGTTTTAGAAACTTTGGAAAAATGCTCAACAATTTCTGGACAACCCTGGGCAACATGTCGATGTTTTGTAGTGTGCTGACAATGGGGAAGTGAAAATGAAAGAAAATTATTTTCACTTATCCCAGCTTGCAGTCTTTTGGGTATACTTTTATTTTTTTTTTACAAAACTTACTCGATTTGTATCCATTTGTGATACGGTGGCTAATGTTGCATGTGTTTAAAAGGATCTCCCAGACTAAACTACAAACCCCGTTTCCATATGAGTTGGGAGATTGTGTTAGATGTAAATATAAACGGAATACAATGATTTGCAAATCCTTTTCAACCCATATTCAGTTGAATATGCTACAAAGACAACATATTTGATGTTCAACCTGATAAAAACATTTTTTTTTGCAAATAATCATTAACTTTAGAATTTGATGCCAGCAACACGTGACAAAGAAGTTGGGAAAGGTGGCAATAAATACTGATAAAGTTGAGGAATGCTCATCAAACACTTATTTGGAACATCCCACAGGTGAACAGGCAAATTGGGAACAGGTGGGTGCCATGATTGGGTATAAAAGTAGATTCCATGAAATGCTCAGTCATTCACAAACAAGGATGGGGCGAGGGTCACCACTTTGTCAACAAATGCGTGAGCAAATTGTTGAACAGTTTAAGAAAAACCTTTCTCAACCAGCTATTGCAAGGAATTTAGGGATTTCACCATCTACGGTCCGTAATATCATCAAAGGGTTCAGAAAATCTGGAGAAATCACTGCACGTAAGCAGCTAAGCCCGTGACCTTCGATCCCTCAGGCTGTACTGCATCAAAAAGCGACATCAGTGTGTAAAGGATATCACCACATGGGCTCAGGAACACTTCAGAAACCCACTGTCAGTAACTACAGTTGGTCGCTACATCTGTAAGTGCAAGTTAAAACTCTCCTATGCAAGGCAAAAACCGTTTATCAACAACACCCAGAAACGCCGTTGGCTTCGCTGGGCCTGAGCTCATCTAAGATGGACTGATACAAAGTGGAAAAGTGTTCTGTGGTCTGACGAGTCCACATTTCAAATTGTTTGTCTGCAAATCATTGTATTCTGTTTATATTTACATCTAACACAATTTCCCAACTCATATGGAAACGGGGTTTGTATTCTAATCGTGCCCTCATGGACCGTGCTTTGTGCACAAACACCCGTAGAGACCACTCAGACTAGTCCTGCTCCTCACAAAAAGGGTTTATGTGTTGCAATGATGCCATTAGTGGAGAAGTCTGTGGGCTGCACTCCCACTGTGAAGCATTTCTCTAAGTATATCTGATGCTGTTTGATTCTTTGAGGCTGTTGTTTGGCGTGTTATTTACAGACAGCCTCAAAGAATCATCCGGAAGGAGCAAGCACCTTTCATTTCATTACATGGCAGGTGTGTGACATTCACAATGATGTCATCGGAATCAGAATCAGAAAATACTTTATTAATCCCCAAGGGGGAATTAAGATTTTCAATCCCATTCAAGATCAGACAAACATTACAGGGAGACAGAACAGGATCAAACATTACAGGGAGACAGAACAAGATCAAACATTACAGGGAGACAGGACAGGATCAAACATTACAGGGAGACAGAACAGGATCAAACATTACAGGGAGACAGGACAGGATCCAACATCAGAGGGAGACAGAGCAGGATCAAACATTACAGGGAGACAGAACAGGATCAAACAATACAGGTAGACAGAACAGGATCAAACATTACAGGGAGACAGGACAGGATCCAACATCAGAGGGAGACAGAGCAGGATCAAACATTACAGGGAGACAGAACAGGATCAAACATTACAGGGAGACAGAACAGGATCAAACATTACAGGGAGACAGAACAGGATCAAACATTACAGGGAGACAGAACGGGATCGCTGACGGGTCTGCCAACTTCCAGCGCCCCTTACAAACAAGGTGAGAAAGAGGTAAACGCTGGGAGTATCAGGAATCGCGGGCTTTCCCTTGACAAATTGCAAAAATTCCCAAAAAATTTCCAGCTTTTCCGGGACATTTTTTCCCATTGAAAATGAATTGGACATTTTTCAAACTTTCACCATTTCCACATTTTTCAACCGATTCAAACCATTACACCTTCAATACATTCCACTCATCCTGGAAGTTCAAACCATCACTTTTTGTAGTTCCAAAAAATTCCAGGAATTCCCAATTGTCATGTCATGTTCGGATGTACCTTGTGGACGCCGTCTTTGCTCCACAGTAAGTCTTTGCTGTCGTCCAGCATTCTGTTTTTGTTTACTTTGCAGCCAGTTCAGTTGTAGTCTCGTTCTGCGTAGCCTTCCCTAAGCTTCCGTGCCTTTTCTTGGGGGCACTCACCTGTTGTTTATTTTTGGTTTAAACCATAACCAACCATGCATCAATATAGCTCTATTGTTTTAGTTCTTGTCTTGCGCTCCTATTTTGGTGGCTTTTCCCTTTTTTTTGTGTAATTTTCCTGTAGCAGTTTCATGTCTTCCTTTGAGCAATATTTCCCGCATCTACTTTGTTTTAGCAATCAAGAATATTTCAGCTGTTTTTATCCTTCTTTGTGGGGACATTGTTGATTGTCATGTCATGTTCAGATGTACATTGTCTCTGCTCCACAGTAAGTCTTTGCTGTCGTCCAGCATTCTGTTTTTGTTTACTTTGCAGCCAGTTCAGTTTTAGTCTCGTTCTGCGTAGCCTTTCCCCAAGCTTCAATGCCTTTTCTTAGCGGCACTCACCTTTTGTTTATTTTTGGTTTAAACCATAACCAACCATGCATCACTATAGCTCTATTGTTTTGGTTCTTGTCTTGCGCTCCTATTTTGGTTGCTTTTTCCCTTTTTTTTTGTAATTTTCCTGTAGCAGTTTCATGTCTTCCTTTTGAGCGATACTTCCCGCATCTACTTTGTTTTAGCAATCAAGAATATTTAACTAGTTTTTATCCTTCCTTTCCGGGTACATTGTTGATTGTCATGTCATGTTCGGATGTACATTGTCTTTGCTCCACAGTAAGTCTTTGCTGTCGTCCAGCATTCTGTTTTTGTTTACTTTGCAGCCAGTTCAGTTTTAGTCTCGTTCTGCGTAGCCTTTCCCCAAGCTTCAATGCCTTTTCTTAGCGGCACTCACCTTTTGTTTATTTTTGGTTTAAACCATAACCAACCATGCATCACTATAGCTCTATTGTTTTAGTTCTTGTCTTGCGCTCCTATTTTGGTGGCTTTTTCCCTTTTTTTTGTTATTTTCCTGTAGCAGTTTCATGTCTTCCTTTTGAGCGATATTTCCCGCATCTACTTTGTTTTAGCAATCAGGAATATTTCACTTGTTTTTATCCTTTTTTGCGGGGACATTGTTGATTGTCATGTCATGTTCGGATGTACATTGTCTTTGCTCCACAGTAAGTCTTTGCTGTCATCCAGCATTCTGTTTTTGTTTACTTTGCAGCCAGTTCAGTTGTAGTCTCGTTCTGCGTAGCCTTTCCCTAAGCTTCAATGCCTTTTCTTAGGGGCACTCACCTTTTGTTTATTTTTGGTTTAAACCAAAACCAACCATGCATCAATATAAATCTATTGTTTTAGTTCTTGTCTTGCGCTCCTATTTTGGTGGCTTTTCCCTTTTTTTTTTTGTAATTATCCTGTAGCAGTTTCATGTCTTCCTTTGAGCAATATTTCCCACATCTACTTTGTTTTAGCAATCAAGAATATTTCAGTTGTTTTTATCCTTCTTTGTGGGGACATTGTTGATTGTCATGTCATGTTCAGATGTACATTGTCTTTGCTCCACAGTAAGTCTTTGCTGTCGTCCAGCATTCTGTTTTTGTTTACTTTGCAGCCAGTTCAGTTTTAGTCTCGTTCTGCGTAGCCTTCCCTAAGCTTCAATGCCTTTTCTTAGGGGCACTCACCTTTTGTTTATTTTTGGTTTAAACCATAACCAACCATGCATCAATATAACTCTATTGTTTTAGTTTTTGTCTTGCGCTCCTATTTTGGTGGCTTTTTCCCTTTTTTTTCCTAATTTTCCTGGAGCAGTTTCATGTCTTCCTTTGGGCGATATTTCCCGCATCTACTTTGTTTTAGCAATCAAGAATATGTCACTTGTTTTTATCCTTCTTTTGCGGGGACATTGTTGATTGTCACGTCATGTTCGGATGTACATTGTCTTTGCTCCACAGTAACTCTTTGCTGTCGTCCAGCATTCTGTTTTTGTTTACTTTGCAGCCAGTTCAGTTGTAGTCTCGTTCTGCGTAGCCTTCCCTAAGCTTCCGTGCCTTTTCTTAAAGGCACTCACCTTTTGTTTATTTTTGGTTTAAACCATAACCTACCATGCATCACTATAGCTCTATTGTTTTAGTTCTTGTCTTGCGCTCCTATTTTGGTGGCTTTTTCCCTTTTTTTGTTATTTTCCTGTAGCAGTTTCATGTCTTCCTGTGAGCGATATTTCCCGCATCCACTTTGTTTTAGCAATCAAGAATATTTCAGTTGTTTTTATCCTTCTTTGTGGGGACATTTTTGATTGTCATGTCATGTTCGGATGTACATTGTCTTTGCTCCACAGTAAGTCTTTGCTGTCGTCCAGCATTCTGTTTTTGTTTACTTTGCAGCCAGTTCAGTTGTAGTCTTGTTCTGCGTAGCCTTCCCTAAGCTTCCGTGCCTTTTCTTAAAGGCACTCACCTTTTGTTTATTTTTGGTTTGAACCATAACCAACCATGCATCAATATAGCTCTATTGTTTTAGTTCTTGTCTTGCGCTCCCATTTTGGTGGCTTTTTCTTCTTTTGTTGGTATTTTCCTGTAGCAGTTTCATGTCTTCCTTTGAGCGATATTTCCCGCATCCACTTTGTTTTAGCAATCAAGAATATTTCAGTTGTTTTTATCCTTCTTTGTGTGGACATTGTTGACTGTCATGTCATGCTCGGATGTACATTGTGGACGCCGTCTTTGCTCCACAGTAAGTCTTTGCTGTCGTCCAGCATTCTGTTTTTGTTTACTTTGCAGCCAGTTCAGTTGTAGTCTCGTTCTGCGTAGCCTTCCCTAAGCTTCCGTGCCTTTTCTTAAAGGCACTCACCTTTTGTTTATTTTTGGTTTAAACCATAACCTACCATGCATCACTATAGCTCTATTGTTTTAGTTCTTGTCTTGCACTCCTATTTTGGTGGCTTTTTCCCTTTTTCTGTTATTTTTCTGTAGCAGTTTCATGTCTTCCTTTTGAGCGATATTTCCCGCATCTACTTTGTTTTAGCAATCAGGAATATGTCACTTGTTTTTATCCTTTTTTGCGGGGACATTGTTGATTGTCATGTCATGTTCGGATGTACATTGTCTTTGCTCCACAGTAAGTCTTTGCTGTCGTCCAGCATTCTGTTTTTGTTTACTTTGCAGCCAGTTCAGTTGTAGTCTCGTTCTGCGTAGCCTTTCCCTAAGCTTCAATGCCTTTTCTTAGGGGCACTCACCTTTTGTTTATTTTTGGTTTAAACCAAAACCAACCATGCATCAATATAAATCTATTGTTTTAGTTCTTGTCTTGCGCTCCTATTTTGGTGGTTTTTCCCCCTTTTTTTTGTAATTTTCCTGTAGCAGTTTCATGTCTTCCTTTGAGCGATATTTCCACTTTGTTTTAGCAATCAAGAATATGTCACTTGTACATTGTCTTTGCTCCACAGTAACTCTTTGCTGTCGTCCAGCATTCTGTTTTTGTTTACTTTGCAGCCAGTTCAGTTTTAGTCTCGTTCTGCGTAGCCTTTCCCTAAGCTTCAATGCCTTTTCTTAGGGGCACTCGCCTTTTGTTAATTTTTGGTTTTAAGCATTAGACACCTTTTTACCTGCCCCCTGCCTCCCGCTGTTTCCAGACATCCACAAAGCAATTAGCTACCTGCTGCCACCTATTGATATGGAAGAGTATTACACGGTTACTCTCAACACTCGACACTCAACAACAATACATCATTTGCAGACTATAATTACTGGTTGGCAAAACATAGTTTTAACCCCAAGTCGGTGAAATTAGATCACACCGGTGTGCCGCGGCACAGTGGTTGTAGAAAGTGTGAACGTTGCATCATGCAGCGACACAGGTGTGTGTGGGCCAAACAAAAGGCATCTAAGCCACAAAAGTACTCCAAACACACACACACACCGCACATTCAAATGCAAACAGTGTCAGCGGGTAACCATGGCGACGCTATAAAGCCCAAAGGTTGGTTAGCGAAAACCTTGTTGATGATGCGGGAGAGAACACAGCCGATGTACTCCTGGGGGTGGGGGGTTGCACCTTATGCTTAAACCAACATGACGATAGTTAGCCTTTTGTCGCACTTCCGCCAGCACGGAACCCTTCTCCGCCTTTACGGAACTTCCCCCGTGTTGAAAAGTCACCAGGCACGAAATGAGCGACGACGGATGAACTTCCTCACCTCCGGCCGTGTCATTAGCTCGCTGATGGCGACCGCCAATAGAGCGGCGGCTAAATAAAGCGTGCTAACATCAAGACGCGCCAATTATCGCATCCGGGGCGATACGTTCTACACGTACAATACAGAGGCGGGGGTGTGTGAGGGGGGGAGGAGGAGGGGTGTCAGGGGGACAAAGGGGAGGGTGAGCGAGAGAGAGAGAGAGCGAGAGTGAAAGGGAGAGCGAGGGATGAAGTGAAAGTGAGTTGAGGGAAGCGAGGGGAAGACGCTGGTGGACTAAATTTGCCCGGAACATAAAAACAAGAAGATGGAGTGTATTTCTTTCTCGGGAGGTAGGTAACCTCACTCAGTGTGTGTGTGTGTGTGTGTGTGTGTGTGTGTGTGTGTGTGTGTGTGTGTGAAGGAGGGCTGGTAGAGATTGGATGCGCCGGTTGACGGAGGCGAGTTGAGCACCTCATACGTGGTCATGAGGACGACGTGACAAAGAGGATGAGCTCGCCTCTCCTTTGTTTTGGTTTCGAACTTAGGCAGGGAATAATCCATCCATACATTTCCTACCGCTTGTCCCCTTTTTGGGGTTGGCGGGTGGGGTGCCGGAGCCTATCTCAGCTGCGAGACCACGCAGCCCCGGTGGGGGGGGAGAACATGCAAACTCCACACAGAAAGACCCCGAGCCCGGGATTGAACTCATGCACGAACCCCTGTGCCACCGTGCCGCCTGGCAGAAATAATAATAATAATGATAATAATTATCATCGTTTTTAAACCTCCATGAGTTCTGCAGACCTCCACCCTATCCTGTGTCCCCAAAGCCCCCATGCAACCTGTTTGTGCATTCCTGCTTCTCCCTCAGTCTCCCCCCCAGACCTCCATCGCCCACAGCGAGCGAGCGTGTCCACGCGAGAATGGCAATCAACTTGCTGCCGTCCTTTAAGAAAAGGCTGGTGGACTTCTAGTTCAGGCCAAGTCCAGTCAAATGGCTTTTTTTCCCCCCCACCCTCTGCACAAAGTCAAAGAGAAGCCGACTTTTTCCCCGCGGTTATGCAACATATAAATGTCATGTGACACCCGTCAACAACGCAAATATTACATCAGTGTTTTTCAACCACTGTGCCGCGGCACACCAGCGTGCCGTGAGATACAGTCTAATTTCACCTATTTGGGGTTTAAAATATGTTTTGCCAACCAGTAATTATAGTCTGCAAACAATGTGTTGTTGTTGAGTGTCGGTGCTGTCGAGAGCTGGGCAGAGTAACCGTGTAATACTCTTCCATATCAGTAGGTGGCAGCAGGTAGCTAATTGCTTTGTGGATGTCGGAAACAGCGAGAGGCAGTGTGCAGGTAAAAAAGTGTCTATTGCTTAAACCAAAAATAAACAAAAGGTGAGAAAAGGCATTGAAGCTTAGGGAAGGCTATGCAGAACGAAACTAAAACTGAACTGGCTACAAAGTAAACAAAAACAGAATGCTGGACGACAGCAAAGACTTACTGTGGAGCAAAGACAAAGTACATCCGAACATGACATAACAATCAACAATGTCCACACAAAGAAGGATTAAAAACAAGTGAAACATTTTTGATTGCTAAAACAAAGTAGATGCGGGAAATATCGTTCAAAAGGAAGACATGAAACTGCTACAGGAAAATATCAACAAAAGAATAAAAAGCCACCAAAAGGAGCGCAAGGCAAGAACTAAAACAATAGAGCTATAGTGATGCATGGTTGGTTATGGTTCAAACCAAAAATAAACAAAAAGTGAGTGCCGCTAAGTAAAGGCATTGAAGATGGCGATGCAGAATTAAACTAAAACTGAACTAAACGAGAAAAAAAACAGAATGCTGGACGACAGCAAAGACTTACTGTGGAGCAAAGACGGCGTCCACAAAGTACATCCAAACATGACATGACAATCGACAATGTCCACACGAAGAAGGATTAAAAACAAGTGAAATATTCTTGTTTGCTAAAACAAAGTAGATGCGGGAAATATCGCTCAAAAGGAAGACATGAAACTGCTACAGCAAAATAAATAAAAAAGAAGAAAAGCCACCAAAAGGAGCGCAAGGCAAGAACTAAAACAATAGAGCTACATTGATGCATGGTTGGTTATGGTTTAAACCAAAAATAAACAAAAGGTGAGTGCCGCTAAGAAAAGGCATTGAAGCTTAGGGAAGGCTATGCAGAATGAAACTAAAACTGAACTGAAGGAGAAACAAAAAGAATACTGGACGACAGCAAAGACTTACTGTGGAGCAAAGACGGCGTCCACAATGTACGTCCGAAAATGACATGACAATCGACAATGTCCACACAAAGAAGGATTAAAAAGAAGTGACATATTCTTGATTGCTGAAACAAAGTAGATGCGGGAAATATCGCTCAAAAGGAAGACATGAAACTGCCACAGGAAAATACCAACAAAAGAATAAAAAGCCACCGAAAGGAGCGCAAGGCAAGAACTAAAACAAAAGAGCTATAGTGATGCATGCTTGGTTATGGTTTAAACCAAAAATAAACAAAAAGTGAGTGCTGCTAAGAAAAGGCATTGAAGCTTAGGGAAGGCTATGCAGAACGAAACTAAAACTGAACTGAAGGAGAAAAAAACCAGAATGCTGGACGACAGCAAAGACTTACTGTGGAGCAAAGACGGCGTCCACAAAGTACATCCGAGTGATGCATTTTTGGTTATGGTTTAAAGTCATATCCAACCATTGTGACAATGACTTTTTACTGTCAACCGAGTTTTTTTTTTTTAATTTTATGATTTCTGCTGGTGGTGTGCCTCCGCATTTTTTCAATGCAAAAAATGTGCCTTGGCTTACATCATTGTCCAGGGTGTACCTCGCCTTCCGCCAGAATGCAGCTGAGATAGGCTCCAGCACCCCCCGCGACCACCAACGGGACAAGCGGTAGAAAATGGAGGGATGTGTGGAAATGTCAACAATGCACATAATGCATCATTGTGTGGAACATGTCAACAATGCACATAATGCATCATTGTGTAGAACATGTCAACAATGCACATATTACATCATTGCGTGGAACATGTCAACAATGCACATATTACATCATTGCGTGGAACATGTCAACGATGCACATATTGCATCATTGCGTGGAACATGTCAACAATGCACATATTACATCATTGTGTGGAACATGTCAACAATGCACATATTACATCATTGTGTGGAACATGTCAACAATTCACATATTACATCATTGTGTGGAACATGTCAACAATGCACATATTACATCATTGCGTGGAACATGTCAACAATGCACATATTACATCATTGTGTGGAACATGTCAACAATGCACATATTACATCATTGTGTGGAACATGTCAACAATGCACATATTACATCATTGTGTGGAACATGTCAACAATGCACATATTACATCGTTGCGTGGAACATGTCAACAATGCACATATTACATCATTGTGTGGAACATGTCAACAATGCACATATTACATCATTGCGTGGAACATGTCAACGATGCACATATTACATCATTGCGTGGAACATGTCAACGATGCACATATTACATCATTGCGTGGAACATGTCAACGATGCATATATTGCATCATTGCGTGGAACATGTCAACAATGCACATATTACATCATTGTGTGGAACATGTCAACAATGCACATATTACATCATTGTGTGGGACATTTCAACAATGCACATATTACATCATTGTGTGGAACATGTCAACAACGCACATATTACATCATTGTGTGGAACATGTCAACGATGCACATATTACATCATTGTGTGGAACATGTCAACGATGCACATATTACATCATTGTGTGGAACATGTCAACAATGCACATATTACATCATTGTGTGGAACATGTCAACGATGCACATATTACATCATTGTGTGGAACATGTCAACAATGCACATATTACATCGTTGCGTGGAACATGTCAACAATGCACATATTACATCATTGTGTGGAACATGTCAACAATGCACATATTACATCATTGCGTGGAACATGTCAACGATGCACATGTTGCATCATTGCGTGGAACATGTCAACAATGCACATATTACATCATTACATGGAACATTTCAACTATGCACATATTACATCATTGCGTGGAACATGTCAATAATGCACATGTTACATCATTGTGTGGAACATGTCAACAATGCACATATTACATCATTGTGTGGAACATGTCAACAATGCATGTATTACATCATTAAATGGAACATGTCAACAATGCACATGTTACATCATTGTGTGGAACATGTCAACAATGCACATATTACATCATTGTGTGGAACATGTCATGTCAATGATGCACATATTACATCATTGCGTGGAACATGTCAACAATGCACATATTACATCGTTGCGTGGAACATGTCAACAATGCACATATTACATCATTGTGTGGAACATGTCAACAATGCACATATTACATCATTGCGTGGAACATGTCAACGATGCACATATTACATCATTGCGTGGAACATGTCAACAATGCACATATTACATCATTACATGGAACATTTCAACTATGCACATATTACATCATTGCGTGGAACATGTCAATAATGCACATGTTACATCATTGTGTGGAACATGTCAACAATGCACATATTACATCATTGTGTGGAACATGTCAACAATGCACGTATTACATCATTAAATGGAACACGTCAACAATGCACATGTTACATCATTGTGTGGAACATGTCAACAATGCACATATTACATCATAGTGTGGAACATGTCAACAATGCACATATTACATCATTGTGTGGAACATGTCAACAATGCACATATTACATCATTGCGTGGAACATGTCAACAATGCACATATTACATCATTGCGTGGAACATGTCAACGATGCACATATTACATCATTGTGTGGAACATGTCAACGATGCACATATTACATCATTGTGTGGAACATGTCAACAATGCACATATTACATCATTGTGTGGAACATGTCAACAATGCATGTATTACATCATTGTGTGGAACATGTCAACGATGCACATATTATATCATTGCGTGGAACATGTCAATAATGCACATATTACATCGTTGCGTGGAACATGTCAACAATGCACATATTACATCATTGTGTGGAACTTGTCATGTCAATGATGCACATATTACATCATTGCGTGGAACATGTCAACAATGCACATATTACATCATTGCGTGGAACATGTCAACAATGCACATATTACATCATTGCGTGGAACATGTCAACAATGCACATATTACATCATTGTGTGGAACATGTCAACAATGCACATATTACATCATTGCGTGGAACATGTCAACAATGCACATATTACATCGTTGCGTGGAACATGTCAACAATGCACATATTACATCATTGTGTGGAACATGTCATGTCAATGATGCACATATTACATCATTGCGTGGAACATGTCAACAATGCACATATTACATCATTGCGTGGAACATGTCAACAATGCACATATTACATCATTGCGTGGAACACGTCAACAATGCACATATTACATCATTGTGTGGAACATGTCAACAATGCACGTATTACATCATTGTGTGGAAATGCACATTGAAAGTGTTGACATTTGTAATAATCTTTCTCAACAAAAGTAGCGTTTTGTAAGCGACGGAAATATGTCCGTTGTCATTGTCGCTTTTTATCCGTTTGCTGGAGCCTATCCCAGCGGACTTCGGGCGAGGAACCAAAACAACCCATTCGGTGGACTACAGAGTCCGTCTTCATGTTGCCCAGGTCTTCCCGGGTGTTGTTGGTTCTGGACTTCTGCTTCCCTACACCTGATCGGCTGCCGTTGCACGAGAAGGTCGAGCTCCGCTTATATTGCTTGAAGCGGTTTAGTGATTCTGGATGCCGTGATAAATAATTGATTTGGATGTTGTTGCCTTGCAAATGTTGCCATTTTTATTGCATATAGTCGTCTGCACATGCATGGAGAACATCAACCTCTTACTGGGAGCATGGAGGAGCATCTTGCCATCACTTAGCTTTGTGCTGAAATATAAACAATATATAATAATGACCTCTCAGAGCGCAGGCAGGATGTTACTATGGCGACATTTGTTGACAGACTACTTCCTGGTTCTAGGGATCAAACTATGAATTGCGACAAACAAGTTTTGCATTAAATATTGAACAAGCAAGGCTTATATAACTTTATAGTGACATGCAAAATCGAGTTTCAAATAATAATAATAATTAAAATATATCAATGGCATATCAAATACAATAAAAATAAAAATTGAATGCCTCTTTTCTATTTGCAGCCTTCTGAGGTAAATATCAACATTAACTTTTTCCACAGGCTAATACATTTGAAAGTAAAATAATGAATAAACCAACCATTCAGGACTTTAAACTGCTCAGTTTGCAACACACTGATCTAATCTGATGTGCCCAAGCCAGATACCTGCCATCTTTTCTTGGAAGCTTGTTCATTAATGTCGGGGCTCAGGCTTTGAGCTGAGGCAACCTTCATTATCGAACGAAGGTGTTCATCAGTCATTATATCTCGTATTCCACTGTCTTGGGGCGTGCCTTACAGGCACTGCTTTTAATGTCCTCTACGAGCTGACATCACGTCCGCTTTTCATCCCTTCTAACAACGTGCCCGCCCAGTCACAAGATATGAGCGGCTCCTGTACGCACACACACAAAAATGCAAAGCATACTTCATCAACAGCGATACAGTTTACACTGAGAGTGGCCGTATAAGCAACTTTAACATTGTTAGAAATATACGCCAAACTGTGAACCCACACCAAACAAGAATGACAAACACATTTTGGGAGAACATCCGCACCGTAACACAACATAAACACAACAGAACAAATACCCAGAACCCTTTGCAGCACTAACTCTTCCGGGACGCTACAATATACACCCCCGCTACTTCCAAACCAAGCCGCCACCCCCCCACACATACACACACCTTGTAGCGTCCCGGTGTTGTGCCGGATAATGCACCCCCGGCGTAGAATGGACCCCCTGACGGGAGTATTATATCAACTAAAGCCCACACTTAAAGTTTCCACGTGCAAGATTGAATGTATTTGAAAAAGTTATTTAATAAGAAGACAAAAGTGCAAAAAGAATAATGTTCATGTTGGAGGAGTTGTGAATGAATGAAATATGAAATCCGTGCTGCAGTCTGCAGGTGTACCTAAAGTTGTGGCCCAGCAGTGACTGCAGCACAGATTTCATATTTCATTCATTCACAACTCCTCCAACACGAACATTATTGTTTTTGCACTTTTGGCTTCTTATCCCGAACACAAGAGGCAGGTGAAAACAATACGTAGCCATGGTAACAACTCAGAGGTGCACAAACAGGAACTACAGGAGTCTAAAACTAAGAGAAAACACAAAACATGATCCGGACCACAGATCATGACAGTCCTGCATTGTCCTACTCAGTGGCCTAGTGGTTAGAGTGTCCGCCCTGCGATCGGTAGGTTGTGAGTTCAAACCCTGTCGAGTCATACCAAAGACTATAAAAATGGGAGCCATTACCTCCCTACTTGGCACTCAGCATCAAGGGTTGGAATTGGGGGTTAAATCACCGAATGATTCCCGGGCGCGGGCACCGCTGCTGCCCACTGCTCCCCTCACCTCCCAGGGGGTGGAACAAGGGGATGGGTCAAATGCAGAGGACACATTTCACCACGCCTAGTGTGTGTGACAATCATTGGTACTTTAACTTGAACTTGAACTTATTAATGCCCCGCTGTCTCGGTGTTAAAGTTCCCTCTAAATGTGAACAATCGTGCTTTTGCCAAAAATCAAGAATGTTTTGGCAACATCTTTTGACCTTTTTCGGAATATACAGTACATAAACATCTTAGTGTGTAAGTATTTCAACCATTGCGGACCGTTTAGTGGTGTTGCAGGGAACTCAAAGATGATTTAAGCCAATATTAGTGAAGAAAATAATTGCCTTTGCAGCGACTCTGAGTTGATTCTATGAGGGATAACTGCACCATAAATTAGAGTAATCCAGCAGCCGCGCTAATAGTTCCTGCAGGAATATGGCTGCCGCATTTTTCATTAGGGGGGGAAGTGCAAAACCAAATAAAAGAACTGATTTCAAATAACAATTAGCAGAACTGTTTAATGGGTGTCTTTAATGTGAAGTCAGGACATAAAAATATAATGTTAAGTAAGACAGCAGCCCTTCTTATCACCACTGACATGATAACTCTTAAGCAACTTTATACCTGTTGTTTATATTCTAGTTTCTTCAAAATAGCCACCCTTTGCTCTGATTACTGCTTTTCACACTCTTGGCATTCTCTCCATGAGCTTCAACTGAAATGGTTTTCACTTCACAGGTGTGCTTGGAGCTCGTGGAGAGAATGCCAAGAGTGTGCAAAGCAGTAATCAGAGCAAAGAAATGAGAATATAAAACGTGTTTTCAGTTATTTCACCTTCTTTTTTTGTTAAGTACATAACTCCACATGTGTTCATTCATAGTTTTGATGTGACATTTGGGGGCCTTTTTGATATTTATTTATTTAAAAAAAAAAGAAGATATAAACAGATGTTATATATATTTATAGGCGACTAAGTGTATTATTATTATTATTAGTTAAAAAATTTAAACTTTTTATCATTACTTTCCGATTTGTTGCTATTGTTTATTTTCCCCATGTAACAATGCAATAAAAATAATAATAATAATAATAATAATAATAATAATAATAACAATAATAATAACAATAATAATAATAATAATATAATAACATGTTTTGTATCTGCATAACCTAGTGTGTCAAATATTCTGCCTGTATGAAAATAATCATGTTTAGTGACACATTTAGCAGTGGATGTTGAAGCCCATGGAGAGAATGCCAAGAGTGTGCAAAGCAGTAACCAGAGCAAAGGGTGGCTATTTTGAAGAAAGTAGAATATAAAACATGTGTTTGGTTATTTCACCTTGTTTTTTGTTAAGTACATAACTCCACATGTGTTCATTCATAGTTTTGATGTGACAATCTACAATGTAAATAGTCATTTGGGGGCCTTTTTGATATTTATTTATTTAAAAAAAAAAAGATATAAACAGATGTTATATATATTTATAAGCGACTAAGTGTATTATTATTATTATTAGTTCAAAAATGTAAATTTTTTATCATTACTTTCCGATATTTTGCTATTGTTTATTTTCCCCATGTAAAAATGCAATTCAAAAATAAAATAAAATAATAATAATAATAATAATAATAATAATAATAATAATAATAATAATAATAATAATAATAATATAATAACATGTTTTGTATCTACATAACCTCGTGTGTCAAATATTCTGCCTGTATGGAAATAATTATGTTTAGTGACACATTTAGCAGTGGATGTTAAAGCCCATGGAGAGAATGCCAAGAGTGTGCAAAGCAGTAACCAGAGCAAAGGGTGGCTATTTTGAAGAAACTAGAATATAAAACATGTTTTTGGTTATTTCACCTTTTTTTTTGTGTTAAGTACATAACTCCACATGTGTTCATTCATAGTTTTGATGTGACAATCTACAATGTAAATAGTAATTTGGGAGACTTTTTTTAAAATGCTATAAGCATATGTTATATATATTTATAGGCAACTAAGTATATTATTATTATTAGTTAAAAAATTTCAACTTTTTCTCATTACTTTCCGATTTTTTGCTCTTTTTTTTTTTTTACATATTTACTATTGTTTATTTTCCCTATGTAAAATGCAATACAGATAATAATAATAATAATAATAATAATAATAATAATAATAATAATAATAACATGTTTTGTATCTGCATAACCTAGTGTGTCAAATATTCTGCCTGTATGAAAATAGTCATGTTTAGTGACACATTTAGCAGTGGATGTTGTATTTTTTCAAATGTCAAACATTTGTAGGCCTTTTTTTATATATTTTTTAATTTTTTTTAAAAAATGCTAAAAACAAATGTAATATACAGTTTGGACACAATTTCTCATTCAATGCGTTTTCTTTATTTTCATGACTATTTACATTGTAGATTGTCTCTTCAAAACTATGACACCTGTGAAGTGAAACACCATTCCAGATGACTACCTCTTGAAGCCCATGGAGAGAATGCCAAGAGTGTGCAAAGCAGTAACCAGAGCAAAGGGTGGCTATTTTGAAGAAACTAGAATATAAAACATGTGTTCGGTTATTTCACCTTTTGTTTGTTAAGTACATAACTCCACATGTGTTCATTCATAGTTTTGATGTGACAATCTACAATGTAAATAGTCATGAAAATAAAGATTGAATGAGGAGATGGTGTGTCCAAACTTTTGGCCCGCCGAACATCACCCAAATAGTCTTGATTAAAGCATTAAACCAGGGTTTATTATGTACGCAGTACTCCCGCCACCACACAGGGGGCGACAGTGAAGCATAAGTGTCACAGTGAAGTAACAATAAGGTGACTAGAAGAAGACTACTCATTCAATCCTGGGAAGAAAATCAAAACAAATGTCAAAAATGGGACTTTTAACAAGGACTGGACAAGAAAGTAGGAATGTTCTATCCCAACAAGTGCTGGAGTCTTTGTTTCCTGTCGGACCTTTTAAGTGATTGATCCAGACAAGCAGCAACAGCGCTAGAAAATCCCATCGTCTAAGTTTCATCACCAAACTTGGTCAAACGTGTAAGTAGATATCATTTGTGCATAAATATGTATATTAATATGTTTTGTACTGAAATTGCTGACTTCATGTTTTTTTGTATTCATAATGGTGTTGTTTTTTGTCTGAGAGTAACAATCAAACCTTGTTTAATACAAACCCCAATTCCATATGAGTTGGGAAATTGTGTTAGATGTAAATATAAACGGAATACAATGATTTGCAAATCCTTTTCAACCCATATTCAGTTGAATGCACTACAAAGACACGATATTTGATGTTCAAACTCATAAACTGTATTTTTATTTTGCAAATAATAATTAACTTAGAATTTCATGGCTGCAACACGTGCCAAAGTAGTTAGGGAAGGGCATGTTCACCACTGTGTTACATGGCCTTTTCTTTTAACAACACTCCGTAAACGTTTGGGAACTGAGGAGACACATTTTTTAAGCTTCTCAGGTGGAATTCTTTCCCATTCTTGCTTGATGTACAGCTTAAGTTGTTCAACAGTCCGGGGGTCTCCGTTGTTCTATTTTAGGCTTCATAATGCGCCACACATTTTCAATGGGAGACAGGTCTGGACTACACAGGCCAGTCTAGTACCCGCACTCTTTTACTATGAAGCCACGTTGATGTAACACGTGGCTTGGCATTGTCTTGCTGAAATAAGCAGGGGCGTCCATGGTAACGTTGCTTGGATGGCAACATATGTTGCTCCAAAACCTGTATAAACCTTTCAGCATTAATGGCACCTTCACAGATGTGTAAGTTACCCATGTCTTGGGCACTAATACACCCCCATACCATCACACATGCTGGCTTTTTAACTTTGCGCCTATAACAATCTGGATGGTTTTTTTCCTCTTTGGTCCGGAGGACACGACGTCCACAGTTTCCAAAAACAATTTAAAATGTGGACTCGTCAGACCACAGAACACTTTTTCACTTTGTATCAGTCCATTTTAGATGAGCTCAGGCCCAGCGAAGCCGACAGCGTTTCTGGGTGTTGTTGATAAACGGTTTTCGCCTTGTATAGGAGAGTTTTAACTTACACTTACAGATGTAGCGACCGACTGTAGTTACTGACAGTGGGTTTCTGAAGTGTTCCTGAGTTCATGTGGTGATATCCTTTACACACTGATGTCGCTTGTTGATGCAGTACAGCCTGAGGGATCGAAGGTCACGGGCTTAGCTGCTTACGTGCAGTGATTTCTCCAGATTCTCTGAACCCTTTGATGATATTACGGACCGTAGATGGTGAAATCCCTAAATTCCTTGCAATAGATGGTTGAGAAAGGTTTTTCTTAAACCGTTCAACAATTTGCTCACGCATTTGTTGACAAAGTGGTGACCCTCGCCCCAATCCTTGTTTGTAATTGACTGAGCATTTCATGGAATCTACTTTTATA